>NC_139254.1:44420589-44563589 GCF_977018435.1 Lepisma saccharinum
CCCCGGCGTTTCTGCTTTCGATGCTGCAGCTACAGTTTGAGTTATATGCCGGAACGAACAAATATACATAACCACACATACATCCATTTTTATATATATAGATAGATTCCACGGAATTTAGATTCATAAAAGTTGCAATTTATCACATCTATGGATAAAAATTCATGTAGAAATCCTGAGTCAACAATTCACGTAGATTACCAGAATTCAAGGAATTTCCGGCAAGTAGCCATCCTGGTACAGCAATCAAGGTGTGCTTGATTCAGTTTACAATAGTGACATGTAGAATGGTTTGGATTCACTTTGAACTGCATTATTCCCCAATTAAACCATCAGCATAAAATGAACTCAAAACAAACTTTATGAAACTTGCATGATTTCAGACATCAAAATGAAGGGGATTGGTCATTTACACTCACGTTAATCGTTGATTTAGTGTTAAGATTTATGAGTATTCTGAAGGTCAAATACCAGCTCTGCCAAAAGTTCTCTCCCTGAATAACATTTTTTTTTAAAAAATAAATTGTCTCATCACCCATTCCTACATTGAGCATTGTGTGATTCATTTATTTGTAGAATGCAAAATGATTATGAAGAAAAGCGCCAATTAAACTTGGTGTGCATGTCCTTCCGGAACTGCTCAGTGTGTTCAAGATGTGTGTTAGGTGCTTATCAGAAGGTACAGAACAAAGTCGTTTTAAACACTTGTTTATCTTTCTGGAGATCGAATTCCGTTAGTGTCAAACCAAAACAGCTTTAAAAGATTCAAAACAATGCCTTTTTTTCTTCTTGCTGGACGAGTCATTGCTGTTATCCTCAAGTGACAGCTTTACAGATGCTAGACGAAATACAGGCCCCAGCTGCAGCATAAAATAATGAGACCAGCTGGCAGTTAGAGCATCAGGTTGCAAAGAGAAATCCTCAGCATTTGAAAGATAATGCAATTGCCGAAGACAACTTTTATCAGCAGTGTGAAAAAAGAAATAAATGATCCTTGCTTTACGTTTTACCATGCTGTTAATGCAACAGATGTATGAGCAACATTTCCTATGCAGACAGCTGCATTCAAACAAAAAAGGGGACCTGAAATCTGCAATTATCACATTTACCTGCACACCAGTGGCGGAGAATGAGCTGTTGTGAGGAAAGGAAAGGGGGGGGTCACTTTTCTTTTATGTGTCAAGGTTTTTTGTTAGTCTTGAAGAACGCATCCACGACTGGTTGATTCATTTTAGACATCAAAGGAAAGGAGGAGAGACCCACTTCCACCCTCACGTGTAATCAGCCAGTGTGCGCACGCGAGCAAGAAAATCGGTGCTGACACTGCATCAACCTCCCCCTCATCTCCACTATAAAATTAATACAATAATAAATAGTTACATGAAAATCGTGGCTAAGACAGTGGTTGGATCAGAATGTGTGGTTAAACTAAAATTGTACACAACTTTTCAGTATGTGCCAAAGCCCATTTCCTACAGAATCTTTGGTTCAAATCAATAGCACTGAACTTCACATCATAATTCATTTAATTTTTTCTTCATCTTCTCTGGTTGGGAAGGTTACACAGTAGCCTTACGTAGACCAGATATGTGGTTGCACTAATGGCCGACATGTAGGCCCACTCAGCTGAGGTATTGGCAGATTGGGATAAGAGCTCGCTCGCTACCTGGTAGCAGTCACTGAAAGGGGTATTGTGATCATTGGTAGGGAAGGCAACAGAACTACAACCTCCACATCCACCAACCCTTGGTCAACCGTGCTTCTCCTCCTGCTACTATGGTTACAAATATCACAAGCTGTCTTATATACCCCATCAAGAAACCTGACCCCTCCACCCCCTTGTACTTTGATTGCCTGATTTTTACATTATGTGCACTTCAGCACATACAACCTATCTTTGTCCATCACACAATACGGGGAGAAGCCCTTGAACTAAAACAAAACAGGAGAGGTCCCTAACAAGAAACGAAAATGTTAAAAAACTCCTGTACTCAAATTTGAAAACTAATTCAATCATTCACTATTAAACAAGTAAAAACTATACTACGTAGATTTTTCAGCGCAAAAAGCAGGCTCGACCAGGACACGAACCTGGGTCTCTAGCATACCATACCATTGCTCTACCAAGTTGGCCTTGCTTTGCCTAATTGTTTGCTCTCCCTGTTTTACCTGTGTGGAATCATCTCTTCTACAGTGCAAAAGACTTAACCTGGCACAGCTCCCGCCAAAACCTTCTCTGTTGTCTGCAGGACGTTGTTGCCACTGATTTCGGCGCAAGCGAGCAAACGTGGCGACAGGCCAGGCTGCGAGCGGTAATTTGGGGGTGCAAGCACAGATGTTTCCACCACCAGAACATTCACGTCCTTGACAACGTGGCAACAAAGGACACACGAAGGAAGCGGCGACCCTGGTAGGCAGAAGACAAAGCACGTGCTGTCTCCAAGGCTTCTGCCAATGGTTGAAAACACTTACGTGATGCCCGGGAAAGTCTGCTAGCAGAGAAAATCTATGGTTTGGTGCAAAGTGTTCAAGGTTAAACCTTTTGCACTGTAGTGCTACCGCAACGGGATCTGTTGCCTTCGAAGCACTATAGACCAAGACGTTGCCTCGTTCCTCCTAGTGTAGATGTCAATTCCTTAAATTACGCACACAGGAGATGTACTATGCAGATTTTTTTTGCTGAAAAATCTCCTGCGTGCCTAATTTAAGGTAAAAACTAACTGTCCGAGAACTAAAATTATCTTACCTTGGCTAAAAGCTGAAGCTGTAAAGCACACAAAAGGACAAACCCAGGACAACACAGTCCTATTGAGAATTATACTGGCCATAGTCAAGATACCAGGCCTTCATTGGTCTGCCAGAGGATCACCACTTAGCCCCCCCCCCCCCTTTTCCTTTACTTGTCACCCAACACCACCCACATCTCAACAAAATTGAACATATACCATGTTCCATCCTCTCCATTCTGCACAGTGACCCACAAAATTTATACTCACCTGTAAAAATTTGCACCAAAGATCTAGAAACCTGAATTTTCCTTGGAGCACAATATTCCAATAAGCTATTGCCATGTCAAGATCCAAACCTTTCTGGCCTGGATTCTTTGCATAGTTAAAAGTAAAATGATAAAAGTCCTTGAACCTAAGCTGGTCTTTAATTTCACTGTCCAGTGTCGGTAGCCTTGCTTTCAACTTCTCTATATGGTCACAGCTGGGAAAGGAATAAAACATAATTTCAGGAACACCAAGCGACTCTTTGTTGAAAATCACAGTTACCAAAAACCAGCATCAGGGTTCACACATAAACTCAAAATGTATTATCTTTCTTCATTTTATCACAGCATTTGAGTTAATCTGGAGAATTAAAATCTACTGAGAAGTGCAAGTCCCAAAATATAACATACCACTGGAAATATTGTAAATTAAAAAAATACAATAAAACAAGAAGTAATTCGAAACAGTTTCAAAAGTTTAGCAAAAAAATATTACTCAAAGCATTAATACCTGACCTCTAGTGAGTAAAATATTTGGCACTGAAACTAACTAAAATAAAATTAAAATTCGCCTGACTGTACAACATGATGGAATAAAATAAAAAATCAATATTTTAGTGTTTTCATTACTAGTAACCTTCGTCTCTACTGTCTCGTATGGTTACAAAATAACAGGTATACATCAACCCTCTCGTTACTCCTTCTCATAATCACAATGGATATACCAGATAGTAGAATACTGCATGGGACCAGTTTCGCTCGCATGTAACCATACAAGTCTCCCACCCTAAAGGGTATACAATGTAATAGTATTTTAATGTGACAATAATCATAGAAACACACATGGAAAATATCCGCACTGGTAGTTTTAGTGCACAACCAACTGTTTTATTTTCAAAGATAATTGTGTATTAGATTAAATTACATTTTACGTGAAGATGATGACTACTTTCACTTAGGTAAGTTTCAATTTCACCGCATCTTTCACTTCACGGTCCACTACCTCAGACAAATAACAGTTATACATGTATTACGTGACTTCGAGTGTATGCAGCTAATTTTACCTGGTTGAGTGCAATTTGCTCGTGACATCATGGCAAGCGAAGAGCTCTCAATTCGATACTGTATCTAGTGTCCTCCGTGCAAACCATTAGGTGCTCAATTGAAAAGCTCTCGCTACAGCACTCGACCAGATAGACAGACAGATTAAGTAAGTAAAATACAACACAACTATGTTGGGGGACTCAGATATTCTAAATAATATTCTTGCTTTTCAACAAAATGTTTTTAAAGTATGAACATCAAGTGATTAAAATGTACGTTTTTTGTGAAAACATTTAATGTACATGTGCATTACCTCAGCATCATCACCCTTATCACACACATATAAATTGAAATATATATACTGAAAATAGTTTGAATGATTTCCTAACATATTGGTGGCAAAATCAACAGTAAAATCAATTATCCAAAGTGGAGTAACTGCAACTGGTTAAGTATGACCATCTCAAAGGCTACACAACCAGTTTCCTTCCCTAACACATGTGTGAAGGAACTTTAGTTCTGGTCAAGATAAGAAATTTTCAACATATCATATATTAGAAACACTTATTGAGCTACTACAAACTGAACAACTTGATACACAACTTTGTAGTTTCCAATAATGAAGTAGCAATACCTCATATGTTGTTTGATTAAATATCACTGTGTTACATCATACTGATTCGATGAAAATAATTCATGATCTTCCTCTGTATTTTTATCAACATGCAAAATTAGTATGTCATGGACTCTAAATACAATTATAACAAGTATGTACAAATACTATTCAAATGCTAAGTATTTCTGTGCAATACATACTATACAGTACACCATGGTGCCAATAACACAACAGTTTTAAACTTTCAACGCAGTTTGTAATAATGGAGTAAATCATCCCAAACCAAGGCCGTGACGTAGAAGACATCAAGCTTTGGGCTCCGGCACACTTGCAGATTCAAGTCTCCTGGGGAGAAGAGTAACAACTTTTTCCCCGAGATTTCAGCCTGCACACGAGACTGGTGGCCATCCACGATTGTGAGAAAAATTGGGGTTCGTTATGCTGACAACACAGCAGCAATCAGCTCATTGATTGATTGAGTTGGTGTTTTAAGTCCACTTTATGCACAGTAAAGCTACAGCGCCTTGGATAACGTAGTGTGGAAAACGGCACGGTTCTGCATGCTCTGGCTGGTTCCACTCGAAAATGATCCCATCGAGGCGCTGGTGTTGGGACCCGGTGCTTGGTATTCGACTGCTTATAATGGAAGTAAATGGAGTTTTCGCTGCAACGTCTGATTCTTTTACATGAAGCATTTCTATGAATGTGATAACTGCTATGATATTTGGTACAGTGGTCGCGAAGATATTGACGAACATTCTAGACAGTCGACCACGTCCTGTTACCTTCATACTTTCGTTAATAATACGGGAGAAAAAATACACGTGGAATGCCCTTGGCAACTAAATTTTTGTGTATGAATTACGTTCATTATTATTATTATCATCATCATCATCTCTTTTAAAGATATACACACTGAAGCATTTGTATTTTTGATATTTACTGTCTCCTTTCTTCCGCTTTAAACTAATCGTGGTGATGATGATAATGATGATTCCATGAAACGACAAGGGGAACCCCACAAAACTTTCTTAGTGCCATCGACATGAGTGTAAGGAAACTTTCAAACCAATGGGGCAAGCGACACGGGATGTTCACACTGTCACACACACTTCCAGATTGTGAAATAGCATTCATTGCACATGAGGTTCCAAACAGCAAACGATATGTTCATATGGCGTATTTGCATGCTACTTGTTTTCTCGGTATGACAGAAGAGTGCTCAGCCTGAAGCAACGCGCTACAGGGGGAGTTCCCAACTAAGTGACAAGCAACAGCCTTGAAGCGGCACTTCAGTCTATTAGCAAGCGTTTGCTGCTAATTGTGTGAACACCAGATCTAGGCGACACGATAAGCCACACGTGTCGCTTTGTCGCTCAAACTGGGCCATTTCCTCATAGCAATGTGTTTAATAAAAGAAAAATTCATAACTTCTAAACAAACTGTCAGAATGATGTGATTGTTGTTTCACTTTAAAGAATGACTCAGAATTTTTTTAGCAACACATTCAGTGGTAGTTGCGCATGCGCAGTAGCCAGAATGTCTTGAAAACTGATATTATCAGTTTCTCAGTGGCCATTCGTCATGTGGTCACCACAAGAAAAGGTGTTTTGTGTTTTAACGTTGTCTGAAGTGAAGTCTGTGACACTTGTGCAGAGACGATTTCGTGCACGTTATGGTTTGGGTGCTAAAGAAGTAATTCCATCGTCAGTGGTCAGAAGTAACGAGCTACTTGTAGCGTCGCTACTGTAGCTAGCTACAAAATTTGTAGCTGTAGCGAAAATTTCGCTACAGCTACATTTTCTCGACATTTTGAGGTGAATTTTGAATTTTGGCAACAGTGTCAGAAAAAATCGACAATAACCCTTAATTTTGCAGGAGGTTCATAAAGACAGTCTATTACATGGAGATACAGATTATCTAGATGGTAGATTATAGATATCTGCATAATTTATTTAATTAGTATCTAAAGAATTCAGATATCCAGATAACTAAGTGACATATATGAATATATTCCTGCTAACAGCTACGTTTTTTTAGCTGCATCGCTATTTTGCCTCATTTGCTGCACCACTGGAAAAAAAGTGCCTAGTTTGCGTCACCCCCGGAACAAATCCTGTGGATATTCATGGTGTAAGATACACCAAAATGTCATTAATTGCTGTGTAAGACACAACTTGCAGCTCAAAAACGAGCAATGGAATATCCACTGCACTGACAAGGGAATAGTGCCAGCAATAAATGGCTCAGTACGTTAACAGCATTGATCATCGTCAGTATATAGGATCTCACCAGCAAGAAATTTTTGTTACAAGAATGATAGAGTTCTGGAATTACAATTATTTTCGGGATAGTATTTGTTCACAAATTTTAAAATTACAATACGTTCAGAACTCAGGTTTATACGACAGTTTCCTCAATAATTTTATCATATTGCAAAAAGTATGTACGAGTTATTGACTTATCGACAATTTTCTTTAGTTAATATACATAGTTTTCAAATTTATGTATTTCTCCTACTTTTGCGTCACTTTTCTGTAACTTTTGCTAATCATGACATCATCATCCTTCGCTGTTTCCTGCCTCTGGCTGGGTCGTCATGGAAGTCAAGCCTCTCTATTTTTTCCTGGTCTTTCACAACTCCTCTCTTTCCAAGGTGTTCCAATCTTGTCCCCTAACACTCTCCACTATCTGCTCTTTCCACAGTCATCTTGGTCTTCCCCTTGGCCTTGTGCATTATAATCTCTTACTGGTAGTCTTTCTGCATCCATCCTCTTCATGTGTCTGAAACATCTCATCTGTGCTTGATCTATCCTGTCCTGAAGCTTCACCACACCCACTGCCTGTCCTCATTCCTTATTCTATCCCTTCTAGTCTTCCTCAAAAGACTCCTTAGAAATTTAATCTCCACTGCCTGCATCTTTTCTTTGTCTCTCTATGTCATTGTCCAAGTCTCTGCTCCATACGTAATTATTGGCACATAGTATGTTACATATTACCTTCTTGCATTTCGTAGGCACATCCCTATTCCATATTATTCTTCGAACGCTTTGATATAGTCCACCACCATTCATTTGTCCTCTTCTGTTTACCTCCTCATCTATTCTTCCACTTCTCTCAATCATGACAATGAGGATGAATGGTTTGTTTAATTATTCTCTTATCTATAGTCGCTTTCTGCCACTTTCGGCTGATTGTGAGAACGAGGAAGAATGATGAATGATGAGCAGCGTGGGGAATGGAGAAGCAGGAGGATCTCATCCTCCCAACTTGCCATCTTTCCTAGTTTTTGTTTTGAGTCCATTTTAAGCATAGATAATCTGATCGAGACTGGATCCTAACCACTATGTGCCTCTGCTGGGTATCGAACCTGGGGCCCTTTTGTAGTCAAAGGGCTCCAGGCACTTTTCATTCAAAATGCTGACTTCATATCAGTCTACAAAAAATGAAATATTTATTCTCAAGAGAAATATGTTGATGTGAACATAAATACGTAATCCTACCAAATTTTATTTGTGTATACTTGTAATAATTAATGTGGGTAACACCCTAATTGCAATATTCATATATCAAATTTGAATTGATTTGCCACTTGCATAGGTATGGTATTCTCAAAAACTATTGTAAAAATTAGTAACTGAAGTAACATTGCTATCAAAATTATCGAATGACTGGGATCATGATAATAAATAACAGAATCTATTTACCAGTAGTAGGGGATTTCTTTAATACCCATATCGCTGTTTTCATTTTTTCATGCAGAAGTAGCGCAAAAAGTAGCGAAGTAGCGAGTAGCGAACAGGAGTAGCGTAGCGAGCTAGTTTTTGGTAAAAGTAGCTGTAGCGAAGCTACATTTTGGAAGAGTAGCTGTAGCTGTAGCAAAGCTACTTTTAAAATGTAGTGTTCCGATCACTGTCCATCGTACATTTCAATAAAGAAATGGGGAAAACAGTTACGTGAAACCGGTTCATTTCTCAACTCTCGTTAGAGACTTCCTGGACGAGCATTTCATTGGAAAATGGATAGGAAGAGGTTCGAATTTTATTGAATGGCCCCCACGAACACCAGACCTCACTGTGTGTGATTTTTTGTTGTGGGGGTGTGTTAAGGACAAAGTTTACTGCACACCGGTTAGAGATTTGCAAGACTTGCGTGAAAGAATTGTGGTTGCAGTACGCAACATTACCCTGCACATGCTTCAAAACGTGTGGCTTGAGGCTGAGAACCGGTTTGACATTTGCCGTGCCACTCGGTTCACATGTGGAAGTGCGCTAGTTTTCTTGATTTGTAAATAAAAAAGTTGTGACTTTTTCTTTTATTATATGTATAAGCGGGACACGCTGTAGAATCGGTACATGCTTTTGTCAACATGTAACATATGTAAAACATACATCCTACAAAACATAACCACATAAGAGTGTTAAAATTCTTAACTGTTGCTTTATTTACACATATATTGGTACACTACTTATAGGTCCACACTTTCATTCAAGTGTACCTTTGGAAATTTAAATTACTCATGTTTCACCTGATTAACGATATCTAAACATTTAAAACTCGCTTACCCTAGTTCTGTCATTCCAGACATAAATTCTTCTTTGGTAAACTCACATTGTGTCACAGCTCTGAACTTCCACGCTATAATGAGAACCAACTTGGACTCAGGACTAAGGTTCAGATCATCTAGAAACCTCATTATCCCCTCTGCAGTTATTTTATCGGGTTCACCTGGATCTGAAACATTCACAACAACCTTAGAAATAAACTTAATAAAATAAAAAACAAATTAAAATAAACTTCCCTGTCAAAATTTAGAAGAAAATAAAAATGATTTTATACCAACCCATTTAACGCCATCAATACTATACAACTTAGACTATGATTGTATTAACTCTTTCTAGAGATGGTAAAAAAAAAAAAGGTAAAGTGCTCCGCTGTGCATAGCACCACACCATGAAGGCATCTAGAGATGGGCATTTGTCAATTATTAAGAACACCAACTGATGAAAATTAGTAGACTAATTTATTGAAATTACTATTAGCCAGGAACCTGTTAGGGGAGTGCGATGCATGCCACCGCACAGGGCCTTCTGCTTCCGAAATATTGATATCAATTAATAGTATTGCATTTTTTTATTTGCATTCATTACTTGTGCAAACGTCATCACAGAAGAATGAAAGAAAGAAAAAGGCACGTACATTGGTGATACAACCTCTGTTTGTAATGTGCTAAGGAAAAGGAAAGTTTTAAACGGTAAGAGCAAACCTGCTGCGATTTTGCAAAAGGAACATTTCCACAGTCCATAACACACTTTCTTGTTAGTGACCCCAACCTTATACTGATTTCCTGTATTTCCTTATACTGTTCGAGGGTGTACAGCACCTTTGTGTTTCTTTGTGGAGAGGCCAAGATATGCAAAATTTGAGGGTGCGCCACCTCCCACTGACAAAATGGTAGAGTATTCTCTTAGGTGAGCAAGTAATCTGCAGCTAAATTGAAATAACTTGGAGATGTTATTTTTAAGAAAGAAAAAACACGTTTATCCTGTATGCTTGCAATCATGCATCACATTCATGGTTGCCACTAACAACATCTTTCTGCCAGAAAACTACAAAGTCTTTAGTTCTATATGAAAGAAAAAAAATCAGTGGGAAGGATGATTCAGTAGTGCATAGGTACTTACCCAAAGTTTAAAATATTGTTTTGGAAGGTGTGGAAGTGCCAAAATAAAACTTGAAGTTAAGTAAAGCTGTTTCAATTGATGTCCCCTGCATGATGACTAGTTTTGTGGATGGTTCACAGGAAACCCTTGTGCCGAAGTGAAGGAAACGGGAGTTTGAGTTATAAGTTAATTTTATGCATAGATAGGCTAATTGGTACTGGACCTACAGCTTAAAGTTTGATTCAAACCATTATTTGCCTCCACCTGGTATGAACCCGGGACCCCTTAATTAAGTTGACTACGATGGTACCACTATGCCATCGGAAGGCATGAAAGGTGGGGGAGAGCATAATAATTACTCTTACGAGGAAATGAAGGTGCTGATATTATGACGGTCCGCCCAAGTGGGGTTACCCATTCCAGGTTAAATGAAATCTTCAATAAAACCATCCGTCAGCCAATCTTCCCAAGTTTAATACCTATCCAGAACCAGCTCGAGTTTCATGTTTCAACCATCCGGTGGCACCAGCATCTATTCTCTGGAGTTTCACAGTAATTTCCTTACTAACCGCAAAAATCAAATCCCTCATATAAACAATTAAAAAAAAGTATGTAAATTCGGTCAGCCTGTACCATAGAAATATGGAAGGCAATCACCACAGTACCTTTAGTACCAGCTATATTGAACATAAGGAACGTTCAAACAAAATCCAGTTGACACCAGATTTCTCCCCCCCCCCCTTTTTCTTTCACTATGCTCTAATTTCATATAGAATCATGCTCTGGGTCGGATCAATATTGGGTGGAAATTTCAGATTACAGGCCCAGTTTCCCATCAAAATCTCATCCCAGATAGACCCCTCTTTCCATCACGCACTCACATGTTCCCCCACTTGAAGAGAATCACATGATTAGATTAAAATAACCTATGTAGTGTTTACCTGGATAGCATTGATTATTAGGTGGAAATATTTAGAAACAACTCGAATTGAAATATTACAGATGAACTTTCATTACACTTTTGAAAAATCACTCTTCTATATAAAACTAGAATTTTCTTTTACCAGGTGTAAACTCTCTTCTGGTGAGTGTTTACAGTCTGTCACACATGCATGCCTTTGTTTAATTCCTGATTCATGATTACGAGGCCAAAATTAGTGAGTATACTGAATTTGAAAGCAATTTGAGATACTTCTGGTATTGTAAATTTACTCCCATTTTTTTCTCACATCATCAGGTCCTACTTTTCATTGTGCAATTCCAAAATCATTATTATACATGTGTTTTCAACATGTATGAAATTCTATAGATGTCTATTACACATACTGAAAAGGTTTTCTGATTACTTACAACATGTTTTGCATCGAAAGAGTTTTTCCATTCCATTGTTGTAAGCTTACATGAGTATATTAGGCAGGTGAGATTTCATGAACTTAAGAAATAATATGAAGAGTATTAATGGAATTTCACCACTAAAGATGGAAGTTAGCAGCCCCCACTTAATATTATACCCTTTAATATTATGCTCATAAATGGTTTTATACATTTTAAGTAGGTTAGGACTGTTAGGTTTGATTGCCTTAACATTTCCTGCACAAGTACACAATGTTCATTCCATGCAAAAAGACTGTTATACACAGGTTTAAATTACAAGTGAGGTTATTTGCACAATCTTCTTTTTACAACATAAATTCACACAATATTTTCTGTGCTTTAATCCAGGAGTGTCAGGTTCAATCCTGAATGGTTCAGATATAATCTTCAATCAACTTACTTTAAATACAAGAGTCATTCAAGGTTGACCAAGACTTTTATGTTCAGAATATTAATGAATTAATATAGACCTGCATTACTTCGGCAGGACAGCGCTGTATAACGAAATTTCTCGTGAAGGTGAAAATTGCTGAAATTTTTTGTAGATTGCAAGCACAGTATCGTGAACAAAGACTGTCACGGGTAAGAGTGTATGAATGGTGTCAAGAGTTCAGTGAAGGGTGGGAGTTGGTACCAAATGAACCCAAAAAAAGCAAGGTGCTGCCGTCTGCTGGTAAGATTTTGGGAACTGTCTTCTGGGACATGAAAGGTGTTATCCATGTGGATTTTTTGGAGAAGGGTGTCACAATTAATGCCCAGTACTACTCAACACTGCTTCAGGGTGCTGTACGTGAAGCCGTTCAGAAGAATAGACCTGGAATGTTGTCGAAACATGTCATTATTCTCCATGACAATGCCAGACGACACATGGCCCATTTGACTCAAACAACACTGGTCAACTTGCACTGGGAGGTTTTACCACACAGTCCTTACAGCCCAGATTTAGCCCCCAGTGATTATCACTTGCTTGGGGCTCTTAAAGAGCATTTGGGCAGGAGGAACTCAAGAACGCTGTCCTGCAGTGGTTGCGACACAAACCTACTTCTTTCTACGACAAAGGCATCACAGAACTTCCACAACGATGGCAACGGTGTCTGGATGTTCAGGGGAAATACTTTGAAAAACTGACATAGTTTGGTGCTTCTATGTACAGAAATAAAGGTCTTGGTCAACCATGAACAACCCTTGTATTTAAAACATGCATTATATATTATGTATTTACAGTGTTAAAATGTTTTAAATATATTTTTGGTAACAGTTTCATAAATCGGAGACACATTTCTTCAATTTTACACAAGAAACCACTTACGGAAATGAGTTTCTCCAAGGTTCACACCATTCGTCGAGGTATTTTCTTTCATCGTGGAATATATTTGACCGGAAAATCATGTATTTTTCAAGAGAAATATCTCACCGATGCACAATTGTCATTGCTTTCATTTGCTTGCCCTACGACAACCGGATGCTGACTACGTTTGATGATGTAAGCTCGTGTCAGTGTTTCAAACCACCCCCCTTTTTTTTTACTAGGCTTGCCTAATGTAACTAAACCTAACCTAAACTTATCGGAAATGGTTCGTGGGGCTTTCGGTCAGCTACCATGCATAATGGTTCGTGGGGCTATCAGTCAGCTACCCGGCCTTACATCAGCTACCCGTGCATAATGTATAATTTCCACCACAATAGTAGGTACTTTTCGGTTAAGAAGGTTGAAACACTGAGCGATTTTACAATACCGGGAATTTATCCAATTTGGTTGAAATTTGGGATACTTACTAATTTGGGCCTTGTAATCACGAATCTGCACTTAAAATTTGGCGCTCATGCATAAATTTGGCACTTATTTGGGGGCAGGTGAATCCGGTCAATTTCTAACATGCTTTAACAGGGAATCTATAGAGAAAGCCGGGGAGCCGGAGCGGAGGCGGGGCCGCGTTAGCGATTGGGTACGTCAATTACCCCAGGGACGGATCTGTGGGAAATTTGGAAATCGAGGGTGTAGAAATAAGAACTTAATTTAGATTATTTTTCTATTTCCACGTGTGAGCGCCAAATTTTAACTGCAGATTCGTGATTAGGGGGCCAAAATTAGTGAGTATGCCGAATTTCAAACAAAATGGGGAGCGATTTTACAATACCGAGAATTTCTCCATCTTGTTTGAAATTCGGCATACTCACTTAAATTTGGCCCCCTATCACAAATCTGCAGTTAACATTTGGCGTTCACACGTGGAAAAAGCAAAATAATCTAAATTAAGTTCTTGTTTCTACACCCTCGATCCAAATTTCCCACAGATTCCGGGCTCCGCCCTGGGGTAATTGACCTATCGCCCCCAACCGGTAACGTGGCCCCATCTCCACTCCGCTATGCTCCCCGGTTTTCTCTATAGAATCCCTGTTAAAAGCATGTTAGAAATTGGCCAGATTCATCTGCCCCCAAATAAGCGCCAAATTTATACGTGAGCACCAAATTTTAAGTGTAGATTCGTGATTACAAGGCCCAAATTAGTAAGTATCCCAAATTTCAAACAGATTGGATAAATTCCCTGTATTGTTAAATTATACCATAAAATGTAGCAAAGTAGACTGGCCAATATACATCATGAACAAGCCAACATCTTCTACACTCTGCAACTTTATTATAACTATAAAAATTCGTAAATTAAAATATCAACAAATGACACTGTTTTGGAGCAAATAATCATGGTGGTCGATACATGTTGCAGATTACTTAGTCATTTGTGTTAACAACCGTTGCAGCACAATACTGTGGAATAATAGTTCTTGGTAAACCTCAGCATCTATTGGGAAACAACCCTTGCACATAAAATTCCATAAACGTTTAACAAGCTGTCGTTTAACACCAATCACTTTGATCCATCATGACAAAACATACAGTACAATAACCTGCTCTAAGATTTACACACTGACAGCATTATATATGCATATTATATTGATAGATTACAGTACCCAGTTTGCATCCTACTACTTACCTCTGTATCTCGCATACAAATGTTCCAATTTCTTCTTATCTATTGACAGCTTAGGCTCTCTGTAGTAAATGTCAGGATTTTGGAAATAGTTATCCGAGGCCAAATCTAACTTCCAATCATTCTGGGACAAACAAAATATTGCTGTATTTTCTCCAGTTTGAGTGAAAGCAATAAATTTCTTTACCTTCTCCTTCTGAGACGACTTCAACTTATGCTGCAAAAGAAAAATACTGTTATGTAAATCACACAGTAAACAACTGAAAATGGTTGTAAGATGATTAAACTAAATAATGATCGTGTAAACATTTTAATGGGAATTAACAAACTCACCATTTTTAAGTAACTACAGCCGACAAGGCTCAACGTTCAGTCATCCAGTTCTTGGCATTGAAGTACGCATGTTCGTATAAGCTGAACCAGGAACACACATCAGAACGGAATTTTCAACAAGTATGGCGCAGAACTTCATTAGGCTTTCATAAACTTGGTACTTCTCATTCGTTCTGTTAGATTTTCGGGTTTTCTTTTAACACCCTGACGTCACTTTTCCCGCGTTTTCTGACGGTCATCAACTGGTCATCAACAACACGCAAAACGATCGAAGAAAAGGAAGCATTTTATTTAAAATAATAGCTGTATGTTAAGACAGTTTTAAGTTTATTTGTAGTGAATAGCGTTTGTGTGTTTTGAGGTGAACGCTAAGATGGCAGGGAAGGATTACGTTGCTGAAAAAGGTAAATATATCGCATCTATATAAACAGCTATCCGGGTTTGTTCTTCATGGAACGAGTATGTTTGCCAAATAAATACGGTATGTGTACTTTCAGGACTCTGCCAAAGTTAACTTTAATGACTGAATTCTGTTTTCAAAACTTCATCCACACCCACAAGTTGAAACTGTGTTTATTAGCAACCACAATATGTTTTCATGGATCACAAGTTGAACCTGGATCGTGTTTATATCTTCGCTATTAACCAAAAGTGCCAGAAAAGTTCAGATAGAACAGAACTTTATCTTTCTATAGGTATAACACGTATTTTAAAAGTATTAAAAAAACACAAAAAATGGTACTTACGTTTTACATAACGACGTTTCGAGAATCTACTGTTCTCTTCTTCAGGTCCACAACTTACTACAGGTAGTGAAATGATGCGGTCCGATTTTAAAGTTTTTGAAATTGTTCAATGTTTAAATACGTGTTATAGATGGATAGGATATTTCAACTTCAGGGACTGTTAATTTGTAACGAATTATGGAGGCTACAACAGTTTTAGAAAAGATGAAGTGTGTTCCTGTGCTTAGCACCACGCCATGAAGGCGTATAGGGGTGTGGGGGTGGTGTGATCAGCATCATGGCCCTGACCGCCTTTACCCCCCAGGTACCCATGTCATTCGATGCTGGGTGGGCACCGGGGCCGCTTCCTTTAGAAAAGTTTTGATTTGAACCAGCCGGGGATCGAACCTGGGATCTCTAGCATGGTAGTCAGACACGTTACCGACCGAGCCACCGCAGCCAACAACAGTTTTAGGCATAGTTTTTGAATTCCTGTCTAACCCATATCAAATCCACACCCTTATTCCTGGTTTTTAAAATATCTTGACGTTGCTATGAAAAGTTTTCGGTATCAGTTGTATAAGCTGGAGACACATTAAACTCGTTTATTTTCAAATAAAAATCATTGCTACTTACCTCATACGCATAGCAGAACATTTTTCAAGCTGGGGATCACTTTTTTTTCCATGAAAAAAGCGTTATTTTTAACATTATAATCATTTATTGGTCGTTGCTAATTCAGCGGGCAATTCACGTTGTCTATCGTCAGCTGATATGCAGTATCGTCAGCTGATGTGCAGTGTTTCCAGACTTAGGAACCGATAAATGCTGCACAAACTATTCACAAAAGGTTTTTAAGCGAAAATTGAGGCTAGACTCTACTTTATGTCCTTATCTGCATGGTGATTGCTTCTTTGCGATCATGGTGCGGCACCCGGCATCTCTTCGGGTAAGTACCTTTTTCTTTTTACACTTTCTGTTAACGATAGCCCCACTAACCATTCACGGGGTCGAGGTATGCCTACGAGGTTAGGTTAGGCCTGTTAGGTTAGGTTCCATTAGCACTCATTTCACCCCTAAATATGTGCTTCATCATCTCAAAAGTTCCTCAGTACGTTCAATTGCGCATATCTGGACAACATCGGTTTTTCTTGATTTACTCCTTCAGGAAATTTTTGCTCACTTTGGGATTTACGTTGTTGAATTCCTTATAAAATAAGCTTTCCAACGATATATGACACGTATTCCTTAGGAAAAGGACGTAAACTAGAGTGTTACCTTAAATTGGAAAAAAAAACCGCTCACATCATCTTGTAAAACTACCGCGTGGTTCTACACTGATAGGGGGTTACATAATCGAACGCACAGAACATTTGATTCACGTAGTCGACGGTAATGGCAGCACGAGCTATTGTACAACGGAGATGCATGAATGACGAAAAATACCTTACTTACAGGCCAAATAAGTTGCACGATTCGAAAAAACAATTTCCCCGGCTTCAGAAAGTCCTCAAGAATGCAATTCCGTAAGTACTTTCTCGTCTTTTCTCCTGTAAATTTGCAGAAATCCATCTCCGACTTATAAAACTGTTACCAAGTTTTCATATTCGATGTTGTGGACCTGAAGAAGAAAACAGTAGTTTCTCGAAACGTCGTTTTGTAAATTACATACTCATAAAACATAAGTACCATTTCTTGTGTTTTTTTAATATTTTCAAAATATGTTAAATTGATATTGTGAGTAATTCACACATTCATAATGAGTTCTTTTATCTTTCTGCCTGCAGTAGTTTCTGGTTTATCAACAGGTATAGATGGTTTGACAATTGACTCTAACAAGGGGATAGAAGGATTTTGTCATCTTCATGTTTATAAATATTTTTAATTGGCACATCTATTTATTGCCAAGAAGTTAGTACGGAAGTGAATATAAATTTTGGTATACCGAATGGGCCTTGAAATGCTAGTTTATCGTGATATGTACTGAGAATTGTATGTGATACTGCAATGAGTTGTACTTTACAAATATATTCTTATCCTTTATTTGCAGATAAAATCAAGCAGTTTCTACAGGAGTATTTTACTACTAATGAATCAGGCAATAAACACTTCAAATATGCCCAGCAGCTGACAAGTATTGCACATAGAGAGCAGGTAAGTAATACAATCCTTCATGTATTTTCGGGAACTTTTCTAACGTTGGAAATGGCCCGGGTGCCCACCCAGTGTCGAATGACATGGCTACCTTGGGGAAACCTCCTTGGGGGTAAAGGTGGTCAGGGGCATGATGCTGATCACATCACCCCCACTCACGACCAGATCAAGGTAGTGTGGGGCGTTACACCCACGCTCCCTATACACTTTCATGGCATGGTGCTAAGCACAGGGGAACACTTTACCTTTTTTCATGTATTTTATATGGGAAGTAAATCTTAATATGCAGGAACATGGGGTGTTAACCAGGTAACAGTTTACTATCCTTCGGACACCTATAACTTCTTAGTTTCGTCAATTTTTGACATTCGTACTTACCTATCTGCTTTGCGGAACATTCTGTGAATGGTTTTGGGGGCTATCCATCCCGGAAACGGTGGGAAATTTAAAGTAAAAAAATATTTTTGTTTGAAATTTTTGAGTCCAAATTTCCCACCGATTCCGGGCTCCACCCCTGGGGTAATTGACCTACCGCCCCCAACCGCTGACGTGGCCCTGCCTCCGCTCCGGCTCCCCAGCTTTCTCTATAGATTCCTTGTTAAAGGCATGTTAGAAATTGGCCGGAGTCACCTACCCCCGAATGAGCCCCAAACTTTTAAATTTGAAGAAATCCGTTTCCAGGATACGGAAGACTTACCTGAATTTCACACAAAACACCTTCCCAATGTTATACAATACTACAGGAACTTATTACGGTAAGTAGTTTCTTCTGTAGAAATGAAGAGATCTGTCCGAAGGATAGTAAACTAGTACCGTTAACCCTTTCGATGCATATGCACTGAAATTGAAATCTCACAGCCAACGTACTATTTTGTACCCTTTTGTGTTAATTTTCCGTATCCGGAAAATGCCTGACACGCTCTATTTATGTCACTTTCCATATTCCTACTTATGTATTCTGCATTGAGAAACATTGCTGAAGGTGGCATTTCTCTTTTTTCATGGAAATAATCTATATTTTCGACATATGAAGTAAGTTTTGTTCGTTTCTTTTTCCCTTCGGTATAACATGCTAAATGGCAGTCACAGTTTCACTGCCGTAGTCGGCATGCAGTATTTCCACCCAAAAATATATACGGAGCCCCACAAACCATTGACGCATAGCCTCACGAACCATTTCCCGTAAGGTTAAGTTAGGTTGGGTCACGTTTAGGTTAGAATAGTTAAAAATTGGTTTAGAAAAAAAAATGCATAGCCCCACAAACCATTTGCTAAAACGTACCTTCTTCAGTTACGAAAACACAGGCAAACTTTCAGTTTCCGGAAAAGTGATTTCCTAAAATTTACAGGAGAAATTGCTGAATGCAGTTTCTTTAGACTTGTGGAAGTTCGGGGAAGTGTTTTCTCACATCGTTCATTGAATTTCGCCGGTAAATCGTGTATTTTTCGATATAAATGTGTGACCGATGCACTAAAGCTGTTCCATCCATTTCCTTCCTCTATGTGGTTCTTAATTGTAATTTTGTTTTAGCCAAGCAATCAGGTATAGCCTTACAAATTAATCTCAGATCAGTTGAACGGAATCTCGTGAACGTTGCTTTTCGTTGGTGCAATGCAAATCTTTAAACCAAGTTCATTTAGAGTGGATTAAAATTCATGTCGTTCATCTGAACTTAGAAATAATCAGCGTTGGTGCACGTGGCCATGAAGGCACCGTGAAACGAAAAAGTTTGGGAACTTCTAGGTTAAAGGTTGCCTTTTGTCTATTAACCCGTAACTTGTGAGGTGCTATACTGAGACATACTTTGTGAGGTACGTCTGTCAGACCGCTCTGATTTTTTTCACCCCTGCCTCAACATAAATTCCCAATTTAAATTTCTGATATTGAAGAATAATACATTATGGGTATTAGTGACTGATTTGACAGCAATAGTGCCAGAACGTAAGTTATATAGCTATTATATTCATTGGTTTATTCATCTACAAAAATTATTATAAATGTGAACATATTCATTTCACTTTTTGTACTGTCAAAGATATACACAAAAAATAACCTTTTACGATATATTTAGCAACTAGTAAGTGCAATTTAACTACAGAAAGCAAAATGTGTTCAAAAATATTTTTAGTTTTTCATTTTCTAATAGAATACTGCACGTCACTCGCCATAATGCTCCTTGTGAGGTACGTTAGACAGACCACACTTGGATATAAACAAAGTTTCATTCCTTACACGTGATTAACTGGCGACAAACTTATGCTGTGAGGAGGGCCAAGGACACTATCGCATAGGGTAGACTGAAGGTGGAGACACTATAGCTTGAACGAAAGGCGGTAATCTGAAACTTCCAGAACCTCAAGCGGTCTGTGAGACCGCACCTCACAAGTTTGAGGGTTAAATGACAAATTGTTTGTTTTGTGTTTCTCATACATGCACGTACACATGTACACTCACTGGCAATAAACATGGGACACCTATATTCTGAAATTCTCCCTTCTTGCAATGAGTTACGTGTGTTGCCTAAATGTACGGCGATGAGTGGATTTTTAATAGCAAAATTTCAATGGCAATTTTTGTTATTGTCATTGAGTTACGCAACACACACAACTCATTGCAGGGAAGCGAGTATTTCAGGATATAGGTGTCTCATTTATTTCTGTCGATGACTGTATGTACGGCTTTTCACGAAAAGTGATCCTTCTCCATGTAAACAACAAAATGGATTAATGTGGAAATTATTGTTGTTTTTAATTGCATTAAACTTTAGATGTTTAGAAATGAATGTAATTTGCATATTTCATCAACAGAAACTATTAGCATCTGTAGCATACGTGCCTCACAGACAAATGAAGTTCAAATTTGCTATATTTTTAAAGCGTCACACGTAACACACTTTTGTTAATGCTTTTCATACATTCATTTTTTTTTCGTTTGTTAGCAGACACCATAAAGTTCTTCATAATTCTATGAAATCTGTTCATTATGAATATACACTCCTCACAAAAATGTTGGAATATTGCTGTATTACACACGGTGATAGACACGGCCTTGGAATTCAACAACATGTTCTCGTCTTTTCACCGACATATGTCACCTATTGCCAAACATAATACTATTCAAAACTTGTTGTGCCTAATATAACAATATTCCAAACTTTTTGTGAGGAGTGTATTAATCCAATCTCATTTTGCGTGTGCCGGCCCCGTGGCGGAGTGGTTAGTACATTCCGCTACGATGCCAGGGGTCCAGGTTTCGAATCCTGACCTGGGCATGGATGTTTATGAGTGTCCATTCATCAATTTCATCATGTCGTCACTCATCCCCATCTTCGCAAATTTGCCAAAAGTGGCACGAAAGCGAAGTAAAATAAAGCAAATCAATCATTCAAATCATTTTGTGTGTAAACTGATACATACGTAATGCTGGAATGCACCACATACATACTTGATGAGAGTGAATAAAAAGTTTTCATTTAACATGTAAACAATCTGAAAAGTAGAAAGACATGAAGCTTCAAAATCAATAACTCCATTTTCAAATATACTTAAAGTTATTATCAAACTTGCGTTGACATTTTGTTTTGTGCTTATTTCAGGTTGCTATGACAGTTGAGCTTGATGATGTAGCTGATTTTGAGCCAGCTCTTGCTGAATCTGTGCAAGAAAGTACCCGTAGATACTCCCATTTGTTTGCCGAAGCCGTGGCTGATCTTCTTCCTGAATACAAAGAGAAAGAGGTATGTAGACAATTGAATATATGTAAAATACTACTATAGGGAAATGAAAGAAAAGATATGCCACCATAGGATGTAGAACATCAACCATGATCTATCTATGATGTTAGAAACTTCATGCTATATTAATCAGGGAGTTTGAAACATTGCCAAATGGCTTGTGAAAGCATGGAGTTGCATTCGGGGCATGGTGCATGGTTGACCACACAATCGAAAACGGATGCCGATTCATTTCCTTTGTTGTCTGCCACTATATTGCACCATGGTGTCCGATATAGGATATCAGCATGATTTTTTTCCCTTATTCCCAAGTTTTATTACAGAAGTATGCTAGGTAGATTTTTACATGGCACAGTGTGCTATGGCGGTAGGTATCCCAGGTTCGAATCCCGGCTCAGGCATGAATGTTCTTTGTGAAGTGTGTATTCACCAATTTCATCATATCACTAGTCTTCACAATCAGCTAAAAAATGTGACAGAAATGCAAAGTAAAATAGATCAAATCACTCAATTGAAATTACCCCCAAGTCACAAGTTTGTTGAAGAGGTTTTCTCGGAATATCAACCAGGTGATTTCCAGGTAAGTTTTCGAGAGCTAACGTCACACTCACCTTCAGGGATTCAATCCCGAGAAAACCTCTTCATCATTTGCCACCAGGAAAGCTTCAAGAATTATTTCACAAGTTTTTTTGTTTTGTTTCACTATTGTGAAAAGCTTTGACACAAGGAATATCTAATTTTTGAAAATTATCACTCGGATTCTCTTCACCCCGTGAGCAAATTTTTGTCAAAGTCCAATTGTAATATTCCTGAAATGTTTCTGGTACATAAGACAATACAGGCATTCTGTAAATAAGTGTACACATATGATGCAATAGAACAATAAGATTTACAAGCAACTTACCCTTAAAGTAATGCTGGTGTAAGGGGTGATCTTTTTAGAAGACCCCCAAAAGTAAACGTCACTTCCACATAGTACACCCCAGTGACTGCAATGTTCGAGGCTAACAAGGCTTTGGCATCTGGACCTATGGCCTGTGTACAGGGTGTCTACCAGTCAAGAAATCAACCTGTAGGTCAAGAGTTTTTGCTACTTTTTTGCAGTATAGTAAACTTACATTGTTATATACCTGTACTGGAATCTCATAAAATTGAATAGTTGGAAATCAAAAGTTGTATTGAGTTGTGGTTAGCTTTGGCCACTTCGTTACTTAAGAATTATATTCCTGTATGTGTGAGGTTTTGTAAAAATATTAGGGATGGGCCGATATGACCGATACCGATGAAGTACCGATATAAAATTTACTGATAACCGATATTCTACCGATCTGATATAGAATTAGAAATGGTCCTTGAAGAATCTGAAAGGTTCATTGACCTTAATAAATGTGTGTTTCAAAGTGACTGCAGTGAAAAAGAAATTCCATATTTAGACATTTACTTATAATAAAAATAATAGACATTTACTTTTTTAGAAAGTAGGGCATGGAGATTATCTGTATCTTTAGTCAAAATGAAAATAAATGTCTGATGAAAGGAGCGTGTGTTCTCCTGAAACGTCACAAAGAAAAACTGTTTTCTTATGCTTGTAATAACCATAAACTACAAGAAAATAATCATAACTATATCTACTTCTTTTAATTACATTTGAATCTTTGCAATTCCTATGAGGTAATCTATAACTTAATTGAGAACGGTTAGGTCTTTGAACCCATGACCTTTGTCTTGGATTCCCATTTCGGTTAGACATGTTTTGATCTCTATCAACATTGCCACTATTTTCATTCATATGGTTTCTTTGAAAACTGTTTGTTATAGGTAGTTTATTCCTAACTGTATCACCTCGTACAATTTTCACTTGTCTCACACCTACAAATCTACCATCTC
Source organism: Lepisma saccharinum (assembly GCF_977018435.1). NCBI lineage: Eukaryota > Metazoa > Arthropoda > Insecta > Zygentoma > Lepismatidae > Lepisma > Lepisma saccharinum. Next base: position 44,444,102 of record NC_139254.1, read on the forward strand.
TTTTTATTTCTTGTTCATAAAAATTACATCAAAATGGCAGAAATAGCCATGTTGAAACTTTGTTTAGATAATATTTCGTCTAGTATGAATGTTCCTTTTAACATATACGTAGATAGAAAATCCAGAATAGATGTAAGTTCTTTACCTAAGTCTAACAATGAAAACAGAGTATCTTTTGCAAGTAAAGTAGAAAACAACACAATTATGTTGGAAAAGAATGTAATACTGAATGTATTTCTTCAGGTTCTGAATATCAAGCGAAAGTTAAAGAAGTGAAAGAAAATAAAAAAAAAATTAAGCAAAAGCAAAGAAAGTAAACGTGATAGTAGGTTTAAGTAAAGTAAACATAACAGAGTGTAATAGTTCTGATAAAGAATCAGACAAAAGACTTAGGTCAGAAAGAAAATTAAAGCAAGGAGTATTAAAATATTCTGATGTAGATAGATTTCCTAAGTTTAATGCAACAAGAACCCAGTTCCTATGGGAAGTGGAAGATAGGTTTGAAATGTTGAATGTATCTATAAAAGAATACATGAAATACATTCCATTGTTATTAGAAGGAGTTGCTAAAAACTGGTATTTGTATTCGAGAGTTCTTCATCGAAATCTACTCTTTCGGCTAATATTTTGTGTAAATGTTATTCTAAAGAGTTAAAACAGTCTCTTTTGAGTTACTTTTGGTCTCACATTAATCTGTTAAACACAATACAGTCTGATATGAGTGATCAACAAATTCTAGTAACTCAACAGTTACCTGTAAAAGTAAAATAAGCTATTTTAAATCAGCCATATATATGAGTTTGAATATAGCAGCTGAGCTTGTAGCTAGGCATGAAGCCTTATACGTATACATTGTATGAATTTTGCACTAAGTTATCAGATATTTATCGATATATCGGATCGGTAATTTTACTGATACACCGATATGCCTATATCGGCCAATACTGATTGATCTGTCCCATCCCTAAAAAATATTGAATAAAGTCATTTGGCCATTTCCCATCCAGTATGAAATCTGTAGCGTTTATTGCTGTATGCAGTAATATTGAAATCATGTTGTAACGGTCAGCTGGGGTTTGAAGGCCCTCAAGTCAACCGTTAGGGTAACGTAGCTCAGTCGTAGGGGATTTTGCTGTAAGAGGACATATTAGGCACTAAGGTAAAGCCTTAATTCTAAAGTGGTGATACCTGTAAGGCGTAGACACAATGAAACACCTTATAAATAATAACAATGGTTTATAAATATAAAAGAGCGTAGTTGATATGATGGAGGAAATCTCAACCTAAGAGTTAAAGGCAAGGAATCACTTGGAGGAAAGGGATAAGAGATTAGCAATACTTATAAGTTGTAGAGCAGTTCCATCTTCCATTGGCTTGTAGACAGCCTGGCCACGGCTGGGTGGTTAGCCATCTAGGTATGGAGAATGGCAGCGCCTCCGGCTACACCTTAGATCTATCACTCGACTACCACCCCTCTAGTCTTGCGACTAGGGTTTTTATAAGTCTTTGTAACCTTGTTCCGGACTACTGTCCTCATCTTGCGTCAGCGTGGGTATTTTTACTTGTCGAGGCTAAGGTCAGCCTCAGGAAGTCTGGAAGGCCAAGGTTAGACGATCGTATCAGGTGGCCTTGGCATTGAGTGATCAAGGCTGCAGGGAGTGACATCACTCATAGTATCAGCTGAGCTCACGGCCACAGGGAGTCACATCGCTCATGATAACAGCTGCAACAACCTTCGGTAGAGACCACAGCTTCCTGTCGTTACTGACCTTACTTCTGGCAAGGCTATAGAATGCACGTAGACAGTGATGACTTTCGATGATGCAATCCACAATGCTTCCTGTTGTGAACCGCACCCATCTAAGGTGACTAAGTTCACTGATCTATGTACATGCAAAATGTGCATGTTACAATGTCTAAATATCGTGTTAAAAGTATAGTGTCAGTTTTCATTTTAACCGGCCTTGTGGTAGGTGTTTCATATTAAATAAAAATATATATTTTCTTAATTCTGCAACTATGCCTAAGTAGGGGCCAATAAATAAATGATAGAAAAAAGGAAATAAAAAGGTCAAGAATTTTGGATTTGTTATTTTGGTAGACACCCTGGTGTACTCTTCTGTAGGGCTGTGTTCCCCTGTTTGTCCTTGTATGTTCTGAGTGCCCCATTATAGCCCCAGGTTTTAACTAGGTGAGGAGATTTTTGTACTCTGAGACAGATGTTGATTTTAGGTACGATAAGAGGCTGGATCCTGTGTAATAGGACAGGGACTAAATAGCCTAAGTGCTGATGCACCCAACATTTTCAATTCAATCAATCAATTAAAGTAATCTTGTCTGCCAACTTCCAAACATCTTCCCATGCATTTCTCACTAGTTGTTCACCTGGAATGTTTTCTTGAAATCTGTCAGCAGATTGAAGTTACTGGAGAGTTTGGTCGAGTTAAATTCAGAATGAGGTGCCCAAAGGTCCATAGAGATGATTCCAATTCTGAAAACTAGTAAGTTTATTTGCTTTCTTACTGTATGTGTTGTTATCATCTTGCTGAAACCACATGTTAATCTCATTTTTTGATAGGGTCTCCTACGAAATGAAAAAGGACAAGTTTGCAAAAACAATCAGATTCTATTTGGTTTGAGTTTGTTTTTTAAGTCCACTTTATGCACAGTAAGGCTAATCGGGACTGGACCTACAGTTTAAAGTGGGATCCGAACCACTTGTGCCTCCACCGGGTATCGAAACCGGGACCCCTTGATTACAAGGCAATGACGCTGCCACTGCACCATGGGGGAGGCCCAATCAGATTCTGTGAAGAACATTTTGTTCATAAGGTTTTTCTCATTGAGGTCTTGTTTCAATGAATCAAGCCTTTGTAAAATTGAATTTTCTATTCAATATATATTTAACCCTTCAACCAAGTTCATGATTGGTCACCTACGTGTATTTTTTTTTCTGAGCTGAGAAGAGATAACCTGGTAACTATGTTCACGAAAAATATCCAACCAGAAATGCATGCTGCTCAAGTGTTAATGCCACATTAAGCGCAAGTGAAAACAAGCAAAAACACACACTCCTCACTAAGTAGTGATAACTCACTGAACTCTGACTAACACCAGTACCAAACCACAGCTCCAGAGTACCAACCTTTACACAATACCATGATAGCAGCTCAAGAAATGTAATGGATTCAACATAAAATCATCATGTAGGTGCTGTCAGTTTCCAATCAAACTGTAGATAAGATTTCCAGCATTTGAAAATTAATGTTGGTTCTTAATATTCTATGTGCTGATGGTTTCGGTTTAAGTTTCTTTCTTCTTCCTTTGTTGCTAATTTGCTCGCAAAATTGTAGGTGGTGGACAAAGATGCCTTGGACGTCTACATTCAGCACCGTTTGTTGATGGACCAACGCTTTCGTCAACCTGGAGAGCAGAGGGACCCACGGAATAAGTTCCCAGCAGAGTTGATGCGACGATTGTATGTATATCATGTATCTACTATTCTATGGTTAAATATTGTAGTTTATAAAAAAAAAAGACGTTAAAAACTGTACTTACATATGCGAGTATGTTGTTCCTAGTAGTAGAACTACGTTTCGGACTACTATCTCCTTCAGGTTCATATGAAAAACTAGGTACTGAGCTTAGTACCACATCGAAATGTAATATAAGGATTTTTTCAGATGTGTCAGGTAGTTTTAAGTGTTTTTAACCCTACCCTCAACCTAATCCTCTTTTAACACTTTTTAATGCGGCACTATGTTCAGTGCTTAGGAAAATATTTATGAACCTGATGAAGGGGGCAGTTGGACCCTGAAACGTAGTTCCAAAAAAGCTTCATACTCACTCACATAAGTAGTGTTAAACTTAACTTAATACAATTTAACCTTGTTTATTCTATTTGATAGTGAGTAATACGCACCAAGCTACAATATGTTATTATAAAACTTCATCATTTGTTGCATTTTTTAATGAAACACTGACATAGCTTATTATTTCTTACATACTTGCAAAGGAAAAAATAGGTAAAAAACCTAATATCTGAGGTCTACTTATATTATAAATCATTAAAATTTCAATTTTAAGGACACCTTTGCTTGATTTATGGAGCATTGTTATGTTTATTTCTGTGGATACTGGAATTTATAAATAATTATAACTATTTGATTAATTAAAAAATAATTATAATTAATAATGGTACTAATTAAAATGTTCAAATTAATTAATATTATATTTTTATTACATGAATAGGTAAAAAGATGTGTTAATGATAGTGATGTAATAGTATGTATTCATTACCTAGCTTACAATAGCTATCGTTGGAGAACTTTGTAAGAAAAATTGCCCTGGCAAGGAAATTAAAGTCAAATAGGTAAAGAATTGAATATCAAAAAGGGATGTTAGATTCAGTTGACCAAAAGTAAAGTTCCTGGTAATATTTTGTGCATATTATTGTAAGTAGTAAAATATCTTGCATAAATCTTCTTTGATACTGTCATTCAAAGCCGTATGATCTCAATATAATCCTTGCCTTCCAATTAGTTCAGCTGAAATAAATAACCCTCGATTAAACAAAAAGTATATTTTCATTTTTTGTTAAATATGTTTAAAATATGTTGCCAGCACGTGATGTAAAAATTTTTTACTGTCATATATTTTCATTATTTAATTTTAGTAGGTCCCAGGTTCGTTACCTACTGGAGGCGCATAGTGGTTCGGATCCCACTTTAAACTGTAGGTCCAGTCCCGATTAGCCTTACTGTGCATAAAGTGGACTTAAAATACAAACTCAATCAATCTATTAATTTTAGTAATATTATTATTTCATTATTTTCATTACTTAATTTTAGTACTTTAAAATCTCTCTGGGAAGGGGGAGTCAGGACCCACGGGATTCCCCCTAAATATATCCTTGATAGTAATGGGTTCCGCTACAGGATTGGAACCTTTCTTAACAACCTGGTTGCAAAGGATCGCTAAGCATTTTGTAAATGCCATGAGACACCCAAATGTTAAAGAAATCAGGCTTAAGCAATACTTGCTGTTCGAGCTTTAAATTCTTACGTGATCCAAGTTCAAATTGTTGTGAACTTGTGAACCAGGTTTGTTTCTATCTTTTAGCAATACCTCTTGTATCGACTGAAAACAATATGTCAGTATTAGCTTAGTTCTTCTGTCTTAAATGACCTGTCTGTATGTTTCAGCACAGTATCCATTATGTCATAGCATATTTTTATACCTAGCAATTGATTTATTTCAGTGAAATGAGCTTTAAAGATGTCACCACAGTGAAACCTATAGCAATTCGAAATGTAAAAGCAGAGCACATTGGGAAATTGGTGACAATTCGTGGGATTGTGACTCGTTCAACAGAAGTGAAACCAATGTTAATGGTAGCAACGTACACTTGCGATCAATGTGGTGCAGAGACATACCAACCAGTAAGTGACTTTTATTTTGTGTTCTTAATTTTTTCTGAAACTTGTAAGACTTAGTGAATGCGATAGAATTCTTTGCCATGACATTAAGTATGGTTACCTGTTAAAAATGTACTTATTTTGATTTGTTTTACTTTGTTTACTCTGCCAGTTTTGGCTAATCTCGAATTTAAAGAGTACTATTTCATATTTTTTGTTTACTTATTGGTACCAATTATTGCTTAGTATACCATTATTCTCGAGATGCCGCGGTGGTCTAGTCGATAGTGTGTCTTGACTGCTATGCGGGAAACCCATGATCGATTTCCAGGGTTGCTGATCTAACCGGCTCCGGCCACATTTACCACCCAGGTACATTGATTTGAGGCTGTGTGAGGCACTTTATGTGAGGACAAGGCCAGATAAATTCCTACCTTTGATCACCCACCCTGGTCTAGATCACCATGCGCAATGGAAAATATTTCATATTTAGACACACTTACTTTAAAGAAACGTATGTAATGGAGATTATATGTTTATATACATAAAAATTATAACAAAATTGCTCAAAATTTTAAGATATTTATAGATATATTGGATCGGTAATTTTACCGGTACGCTGTGTGACGCGTGTGCCCCCCACTCCCTAGTTTATATCTGGCCCTCTGGATTACTACCCTTGTATTATCCTTTCCATCTGTCCTTCCACCTCACCCTGGGTGCCAAGCGAGCAGAATTTTGCGCTGGAATTACGAAAAGGGGTGGTGTTCACATAAAATTTATATTTTTAGTCCCTGGTTCGTTACACATGTACAGAAAAGTGAATAAACAACTGGTTTAAAAACGGACAGTATTGTAGTTCTTAAAGTTAATTCTTAAATCAGAACATTTTGAGTAGGATTATATTGGTTTATTATACGTTGATATATATAGATATACATATTTACATATCGTTTCCATGTGTGTCTTGGATAGACCAAATTAACAAAACTCTAAATCAACAAAATTTCGCACCTATGGCTTACACCATCTGCACTTCCTTTACCGCAGAGTTAGCAAAACTATCTCTGTGGGCCTACCCTCAGCTGAAATGATATTCCGTTCATTACAAATGAGTTTCCTTACGCCTTTACTCTTTCTTTTGGGCATCAATTATTCAATACGGAAATATCCACATATTCAAAGCTTTTCTAAAGGGGACTTGGGACAGCAAACAGGGGTTGGCTTACACCAAATTCTACATTATTATATCCAGTCTAGCCACCATAAGTGGACTAAACTTGAGGAGACGTTCCTCTTTCGTCGATCAATGGGGAAACACTGTTTTTGCTAAAGCCCACTGGCCTTTTTTATAGTTGGGGTAAACGTCCGTGGACGTGGACCCCGTAGCGTTGGAAAATTCCACTGAAATGGTCTTTTGAAAGACAGCTAGCTCCCCCTACCGGGCAGATGAAAACAGGGGAATCTAGTATCCAGTAAAGCACAATCCAATAACCACATACACTTACATCCAGGAATAACATAAAAGTACACTCATGGAAACATATTACTTAACCCTACACCTTGTAGCTGGCCAGCAATTAATTAATACAAAAATGTAATACAAAACCAGTATTGGTCAATCCGACCATTACAACTGATATGCCTCTGTTGGCCAATACCAATAGAGTAACAATTAATCTGTCCCTTCCCTAGTAAATGGTGATAATCATTCAGTGTGCATGGATATGTAAGACGGTGCATTTTATTGTAATTAGAAAGTAAACTAATTATTTATAATGCATCTAAAAATATACACTCTGCACTGATTTTTTTACTAAGCCTTCTCTATGACGGCCGAAAAAGGATGTGGCATATTTAAGATATTTGGAATATTGAAATAAACACACACACACATTATTTGTGGGTAGGTTTTACACTGAAAGGGATGCCACTTGCGAGCAAACAATTAAACAGCAACATGAGAGGCTGAACAAGCATGCAGTAGATTGGTGAAGTTCTCACTTGTCATTTAGGTATAAATACTTACTTAGATGCAATGCAGCTGAATGGTTATTGCTTTAGCCTATTGTGTAGATCTGTTGCAGGGCATACCACGCTTGTTATAAATGCCAAAACTAAATCCTAAGAGCTTTAAACCTGGTCCTCCTAATCTGACAATTCCTGACATACAATTCCACTTCGGTGTAATAATGTATATGTTGGTAGGTTAGGAGAACCAGATTCAGCATTTATTTTTGGTGTTTCCCAGGTTCGAATCCTGGCCTGGGCATGGATATTTGTGAAGGTCCATTCATCAATTTCATCATATCATCACTCATCCCCATCTTCGCAAATTAGCCAAATGTGGCACAAGAAGCGAAGTAAAATAAAACTAATCAATCAATCAAGTTTTGGTGTTCGTTACAAGCAGGGCATGTTCTGCACCAGACCAGAGTTCAGGTTTGACCCCCGCATTGTGAGGACAATTAGGGAGCTTCAGGAAAACCTTGTTAATACGAAGTACCCTTTAATCCGAAGTTCTTCCCATTCCCCAGCCGATAAGATAGGATTTTTAATGTATTTCAGTACGGATAAATCGAAATACGGATAATTTTTAATACGAAGTTGTTTACAAGACCCTTCAGCAAAACTGGTTTTGCTTAACTCGAAGTAGACACCTGCGTAAGTCTGCAAGAGAAGATCGAATGTGGAGAGAGCGTGGACGTTATTTTAACTTGACCTTGACATGTTTCCTTGTCCTAAGAGCTGCTGACAACTCGAGGAAAGCAGCCCGAAATGCCCGCTGGACATTGACATTCTTTGTCAATGTGCATGGCAGGTCAAGCTCTTTCCTCGCTGAATGCGCCACCTTGGAAATATTCACCAGTGCTAGATGAGAAATGCGAGATAAGATCGCACGAATGGTCCAAAATACAAGACGCGTGATGCCTGGAAGTCTCACCCATCTGTCTAGCTCTGAGCTCGAGATACAGCAATTTCCCATGAGCGAGCAACTTGTGGCCTGGTAGCCGACAACTTCCAGTAACCACTTTCATTAAAAGCATGTTCTTTGTGCCCTGTAGAACTTCATAAAAAAAAGGGAAACTGTTACAAATAATCAAAGCTGCATATGCCAACTAAAGATCGTCAACCCGCTTAATGCATTGTCATCTAGGTTTCCCGCAAAAGTTGACGTCGATCTTATGTATGTTGCAACTCCTGTTTCCCCGCTTCATACGTTTCCCAACTGTGCCGGTCATAAAACTTGCCAAAACAGTGTTTTGTTGTCTGAGTGATTTCTCCCCTTTATCTATCAGCAAATGGGAGGGGGGGGTCTCTTGCTAATTGTTTCGGCCACGATTTTCTTGCTCGTGTGCGCACACGGGATCCTTTCCTTCCGAGTTTCACTTCTTGCAATAAACGAGACTGTTTTCCTTTCCGTAGGTCTCCGTGCAAACAGGTTTCTTATGAACTAAAATTGTAAGAATTTTGTGGAAGAGCAACAACTTTGCACAATTAGAAGTAACTACTGTTTTTTTAAGACTTTTTGCCACAACATGCATCCCGTGTATAACCGGTTGTATAACTAGGATAAATGGTGTTAACCCTCTCCTTGGAATCTTTCTGTCCGCGTTAAGCTCAGTGTTCTCATTTTATGTAACATTTTTTACACTATCTTTAAATCGTACAATATTATTATATAGTACATATAAAGCTTATTTTCTGAGCTACCACCAAGTATAAAACATCCTTTGTGGGGGTAATTTATTCTCTATTTACACCTGAAAACAGGCACCATCTTGAAAAGTTCGGGTAACTCGAAGTCGTTTAATACGAAGTTGACATTTTTTGGTCCCTTGAACTTCGTATTAACGAGGTTTTCCTGTACTTGGAAAGAAGTAGTAACGGGCTCTGGTCTCGAACATCAGTGGCCGGTAGTAGTGCGACTCGGTGTTCTGTCTAATATCATTTACGTTATTCCTGCAGGTAGGCTCCACTGCTTTTATGCCCCTGGCAACTTGTCCTAGCGAAGATTGCAGAGTCAACAAATCTGGAGGAAGGCTTTATCTCCAAACAAGAGGATCCAAGTTTACAAAGTTTCAGGAGTTGAAGATTCAGGAACATGTAAGTCCATAATCCCATTGCCGTTGATTGATTTGATTCAGTTGGTGTTTTAAGTCCACTTTATGCACAGTAAGGCTAATCGGGATTGGTCCTACAGTTTAAAGTGGAATCCGAACCACTTTGTGCCTCCACCGGGAATTGAACCTGGCCATTGAGTATGAAGTTTTTGAATGTGATGGTAGTCGAGAAATATTCACGTCACTATGGTAGCAATGTGAATTCAGGAGCTTATAAGATAAATGAACTGCATGTGGAACAGAGCTCACTATGGTGAGTTCTTTGAATTTTCGTAGTAGCCACATATTTATGGTAAATAGGTAAAAGATCAAGATGTTGGTACAAAAACCATACACATTTAAGTATCAAAAGCAGTACATAAAATTGAATTTCGGTTTTAAAATGTGAATATAACTCTAAATTTACTTCTCAATTATTTGCAGCAGAATTAATCAATTCAAGCTTGATTCATGTTCATATCCAGATGATTCATATCAGAAACAAAGTAGTATGTGAATCACAGGTGTAATATTATGAAAATTAACTTAAACCGTGAAATTCAACCAAGATTTCACTTTAGATGTCATTTCATTTGCAAGATTGCTCATTACTTTTGTGTGACTCAATTTCTGTGTGTTGTAAACTGTGTCAGTGAACACTGTACACACAGCACTGTAAACAAAACAGTAAGCTACACTGATCGTGTCAAAAGCTATGTTTTGCCTGTGTAAATTCACTATTGACAATTTGGATACATGATATCGTGACTAAATATTATAAATCATAGCAGTAATGAGTACAAATACTGAAATGCATTAAATACACTATATTAGTGTGCTGAATGCGAAACAAGCCACGGCTTTGATAATAATAAGTAGAGGCATGCATATTTTGTTTTTGCCGAAAATACAAAATTTAAAAAAAAAAAAAGGGTAAAGTGCTCCCCTGTGCATAGCACCACGCCATGAAGGCGTATAGGGGGTGTGGGGGTAACGCCCCACACTTTCTTGATCCGGTCGTGAGTGGGGGTGATGTGATTAGCATCACGCCCCTGACCGCCTTTACCCCCCAGGGTTTCCCCAAGGTACCCATGTTATTCGACGCTGGGTAGGTGCCGGGGCCGCTTCCATCGTTAGAAAAGTTCCCGGATTTGAACCGAACTTTTCTAAAGATGGAAGCGGCCCCGGCGCCCACCCAGCATCGAATAACATGGGTACCTGGGGGAAACCAGATCACATCACCCCCACTCACGACCGGATCAAGAAAGTGTGGGGCGTTACCCCCACACCCCCTATACGCCTTCATGGCATGGTGCTATGCACAGGGGAGCACTTTACCTTTTTTTTTTTTTTTTAAATTTTGTATTTTCGGCAAAAACAAAATATGCATGCCTCTACTTATTATTATCAAAGCCGTGGCTTGTTTTGCATTCAGCACACTAATATAGTGTATTTAATGCATTTAAAATAGCACATTGTAATGTTAATTTTTCATGTTTCTGAAAGGTGTGAGATGCATTTTTCTACCCTGTTTTGTCACGAAATGATGCAAAATAGACTCTTAAACATGAAATTTACCGTTTATTTACCGACGCAACACTTTATGAAATCAGAATTATCCTGTGAGTTATGCAAATCACGGAAAATTGATTAATTCTGCTGCAAACATTTGAGAAACAAAAATGGACCTCTTTATACAGGAATAATCTTAATATTCTGGTAATGACTTAAACTTTTGCCGCCCAAGGCCTTTTTCACATGTAAGCCTCTCTGTCCCGAGTCGATTTTGAGCAAAATGCAGAGTTTCAATTAAATGAGTGTAGATCGGAAGCTAATTGCCCTAGAGAGATGAGTGATATACCGTTGTACGCGGAATGAACCAGAGATTCAGACTATATGAAATTTCTGCAAATTCGGCGTATATGTGGCGGGGGGAGGGGCTAACTCAAAATTCCAAAATTTCGGGGGGAAAAATTTTGTTCCCCCACCCTCCCCTTAAGCAAAAAGTACATGACAGTGTCGACATGCACATGGAAATGATCGCTAACATGTAAGGAACACAAAAATATTTGCATTATTATTATATGACCAATGTAACTTGAGTTATACCCCCAAAAGGAATTGTCGGCACGCCACTGATTCAAGCTTCAAAATGCAGCGGTACCTTGAAATGACTTTAGCTCAGAGACTATTTGCCCTGGAGAAATGAACGATATACCATTGTACGCAGAATGAATCACAGATTCAGACGATATATAATTTATGCACATTTGGCATACGTATGGAGGGGGAAAGGGGGAAATCCCCTCAAAAATTCTTTTCTTTAAAAAAAATGGTGTTTCCCCCCGCCCCCCGAAAAAAAGAATATGAAAAGTTCAAAATGCACATAGAAATCAGTGGCGGAGCGTGACCTTTCCAACAGTGTAAGCCTAGCATGACGAAGACTATTTCCCGTTGTGCTTATTTTTGGGCTGACATGGTTAGTGATTTATCCACACACATCGACCCCCCCCCCCCAATTTTTTCAGAACACTTCCCTGGAATTTTTCACCAAATCAAAAATTCTGGATATCTGATAATTAAGTCAGTGTTATTCCTATCACAATGAGTTACGTATCGATAAAAAATATGCAAAGTTTAGTGTTGCTAAAGGGACGAGACGGGACAGGCTTTTAAAAATTCGAGACGAGATTGATCATGTGTCCCGAGACAAACGAATATTTTCGAGACGAGACAGCATTTCACAGCATTCCCACGAGACGAGACAGGCCAAAGTCTCGTCTCGTTGGCAACACTAGCAAAGTTAGATAAAATGAATAATAATAATAATAATAATAAACAAACGAAAACAGAAGGAAACAGAAAAGTGCTGAATACTTTTTACAACCGCATAACCAAGGATCAGCTCCGTATCATGAATCGCAAAATCGGCGCACTTTATTTTTCGTTTCTGTTACTATGTCTGCTAGAGAAGGAAGGGGTGGGCCTACCTATGTCCACAAGTTTCTTCTTGGCAGCAAAATCCTTGCTGGACAACGGCGTCTTCAACAAGTTCTCCACCCCACCGCACAATCACACTCAGTTTATTCCATAATGCACTTTACTACTGTATCACACCACAGCACAGGGACGACATTCCGCTTTTCAATAGATGGAATTCGCAAAAGCAATACCTCGAGACTTTAACAAACACACAGCAAGAAGGAGGAAACAAAAAGAAACCAGATCCAAAATCGGTCACTGCTCAAAGCAGTGAACTTTCGGACTGTGAAGGGAATATCCCTTTCGGATATAAATAAATTCCCTCTCTTGCCTTAAAATTCCCTATATTTAGTAAAAAAAAAATGCAATATAAAATATAAAAGAAATGCTCACAAATTGTAGGGATATATCCAGAAATTTCTATCAAAGGACATGTAAGTGCTTTCTTAGGATAGTGTAAAAGCAAATCTAGCAACTAAAAGATCATAAACAGGCTTTTCGTACGTTGTTCGAAGAGTGTTTGAGTCACGGACTATGTAATTAATAATATTTGGTTCACATTTGACATGAAATTTGTAAAATTGGTTCAATCTTCAGTTTTCATTAACGTTTATTTATTTATTTACTTATTTATTTCACTTTTTAGCTCAATTATTACCCGCTGAGTTCATACATAAACGGAAAACAGAGATCTTAATATGTCTAATGTTTATGCTCTCCTACAAGCGAAAAACAGAAACAACAAGAATTTAGCACATCAATGTGTATCTAATTTTCCCGTATCCCGCTCATTTCTAGGTTTCTCCTTTTCTCCCTTCATGTTAGTTTTTTGCTTCAGAATTCCCTGTTCCTGGAAAAAAAAAAAACTCCTTGAAGCACCACCGGCTCAAATTTCCTTTGCAGTCAACCATTCATACCCGACAACGCTGGAGCCCCTCCTCTTGCAGGACCTGTGTCTCGCTGGTGCGTATTCAGTGAAGCCAACCCAAGCATAATGGTGCAAAATCTCGCACAAGTTTAAAAAGTCGTTTGTAAGTTGGAGATATAAATAAAACAACAGGGCCACTTTTCGTTCTGGTTGAATTTTCTCAAACTTTTCACATAACGTGGAACCCATGCCGTTTGTTGAACCATTCGAATTTATATTTGTTTTTGTTATAAATTAATATTTATAATATGAAAATCCCAGAACAATTTAGTAGTATGTAGTATAATTTCGGAGTTTAAACGACACCATGGATGTCCAGAAGGGGCAAGGCAAGAAGACACTTCCTAAAATAAGAATGTCAACCATTTTCACACATACAATTTCATTTCAGTCACATCAAATTGTTAATTATTGTAAGGGCGTTGCAAAAAAATGTTAACTTCAAATTGCATTAGTATATTTTGAGAAGGGAAATATACCTAGTTTACCCCAATCCCTTAAAAATAAATACTTTGCTTAATCCTCCCTGGTGGAAAGAAATACTGCGAACGTCCATGAAGAACACTTTTTCTAAACATGAGGTTTGCAACGCTGCTGTAAGCCTCTGCCCATAGGTTTACACACCTAGGGTTTCGACGTGCTCTTCTCCCTATATTCCTCGCTCTTCTCCTTCCAGATACGGTGGGCGACGGTAGGCACTGCTCCTTCGCAGTCAGAAATTTGTAAGGCAACATTCAGACGGCTTACAACTTTCCCAAAGCAAAAGGCGGGAGTTCTCATGTGCCATCTGGTGCTGAAGTGTTGCAATCTAACAAACAGGATCTCGAAGACTGGTATCGGGCCGAGATGAACTTTGAAGTTTTTACGAATTTTGCCATATAATTACATACATTTTACTAGAACTAATAAAGTGTAAGCCCGGCTTACATGGACGCTCCGCGCCTGATAGAAATTATCACTGACATGTAAGGAACACAAAAATATTTGCATTATTATCATATGATCAATGTAACTTGAGTTGTACCCCCAAAAGGAATACTCGCCATGCCACTGATTCAAGCTTCAAAATGCAGTTACATTGAAATGACTATAGCTCAGAAACTAAATGCCCTAGAGATATGAAAGATATACCATTGTACGCAGAATGAATCACAGATTCAGACGATATATAAGTTATGCACATTCGGCGTACGTATGGAGGGGGAAAGGGGGGAAATCCCCTCAAAAATACTTTTCTTAAAAAAGCGATATTCCCCCTCCCCCCCCCGAAAAAATGACAAAATGCACAAAATGCAAAATTTACGCAAATTCGGCGTATATATAGAGGCGGAAGGGAGAAAAACCCCAAAAATTATTTTAAAAAATTGTCACTTCACCCAAAAAATGTGATCGCACTTGGGCACAAAACAACACGTACGCACAACATTCACAGACGAAAAGCTAGAACTCAGTGAAAAATGAGCGCCGATTCTTGCAGCTGCTTGAAATTCTATTTTTAGACAATGCTGGGTAACCCCTGTTGCCACTTGTGGACACTTGTGCTAAAAAAAACAAAGGTTTCCTTCAGTGCACTTCGAAATTCCATTCTCACAACGAAGATTCAACAACCAGTCTTCCCCCTCCCTCTCCCCCAACCCCTGCTTGCGCCCTCACGGAAAACTTTCATTTTGACATCGGATACTGATAAACAAGCTTCCTTCGAATGCACTTAGCAGGAGGGAGTGAAAAGCATTGCTTTAGAACAACAAAGCCGGTCTTCCTTTGTTGGCAAAAATTTGACGTTGAAAAGAACCACAAAAGAGAAGTATCTTTTCCCACCTTTTCCTCTCCATTTTCATGAAGACAAAAAAATGCAAAAAACAATTTCTGTTAAATACATGTGTTAGGAACAATATAAAAAAATAAAATCGAAATTCTAGCCAAAGATAGAAAAGTTATAATGTAAAAACTACGATCTTGACACAGCGTCTCGATCGAGATGCTTGGGACAGTGAGGGTTACATTTGGGTATCTCGTTCGAGACGCTTGGGCAGCAAAAGGTTAATGTGCTATTAGAAGGGATATGTTTATTTTGTGTAATAGTGCAGTTTTTAAATCAAATTTTGGATGATATTCACAGTTTTAAAACCAAAATGTCATTTTATATGCCGCTTTTTCACCGCTAAAACAGCGATATTTCATTTTATTTACAGCTTTTGACCTCGAAATTGACTGTTTTTGTACAGAAATTTTGCTTTTTTATTTACCAAAAATATGTGCCTCTAAAAATAACCTTGTACTAGGGATGGGACCGATTAATCGGTACTCTATCGGTATCGGTCGATATAGGCATATCGGTAAAATTACCGATCCGATATAACAATAAATATCTTATAATTTAGTGCAAAATTCTGCCATTTTGTTGTAATTTTTATGCATAATCTCCATGCCCTTCCTTCTAAAGAAGTAAATGTCTAAATATTCAACTTCTTTTGCACTGCAGTCACTTTGAAACACACATGTATTAAGGAGATCAATGGTCATTTCAGGTTCTTCAAGGCCAATTTCTAATTTTATATCGGATCGGTAGATTATCTGTTATCGGTATCGGTAAATTTTATATCTGTACTTATCGGTATCAGCCAAAATTTCATATCGGCCCATCCCTAATGTTTACTAAAGCTTAAGTAGAATTTTCGATGACGACGTTACATGACCTTGAAATCATTGCCACACAAACAAATTTTTCATTGAATTACAAAAACGACCTCCATATCATCCTCAAATATTGAACATACATTAGATTAAAGCAGCTCAAAATCCCAGACACTGGCCATGAGTATCAGGAACTTGACAATAAGCTTTCACCAATGGCGTAAACAGGTGAAACCCAGGAAGAGAATACATTTGACACTCCGCATTGCTTACTACTGGGACAAGAGAAGTGATTAGGGAGTTTTAGAGTTTTAGATAGGGGCAGAACAAGGATTGAGCAAAGAAACGTTGGAGCGAGTTGCAAGTCAAACTCTTGAGATACTGTACAGTCACGATCATAATAGCTCAACACCGAATATCCATCTCCGGGCAGAGACAGGTATATTATTCCGTTTTACCATGCTGATCCTTTCTTTGAGGGTACAAAACTCAGGTGTTGTGTTTTTCCATTTATGTGTACACTTATCACCTCTCGCACGTTGCCATTAAGCTCACCATGAATAACGAGTACTCCATTATTGTCGGTGAATTACGAATGAGCTACACTACCCAGATTCGATCCCAGTTCCCTTGAACGTCACGATTTGGCATACACCATTATTGAGGATGAATAATGAATGAGCTACACTACCCAGATACGATCCCAGTTCCCTTGAGGAACGTCACGATTTGACCTAAAACATAAGTGATGTTTAGAACACTCACCCTTTTTGCCAGCATTAATGATAACTGCATGTTGTCAGTTTCACAGTACTTGGATATACTGTGAATGTTTATATTGCAAGAGAAGTCACATTGATTCCATTGCTTCACTTTCGGAACGTTTAGTCCCGAGAATCAGTTTAGGGGATTTTATGGTTCTTGGATGTCAAGCAGATGCCGTGTGTGCATCAAACAAGTTGTGAATTTGCCATACCACAAGTGCAAAAGTTAAGTTCTTTGTTTGCTTTATATAGAATAGATAATGAGTGTGCAGTTATGGTTCTTGCAAGCTGAGGTTTAGAATAACAAGTGCTTAGAAATCTTAAACTTGGGCGAAATATCAACGTATAATAAGGAGGAGGACTAAGAAAAATGAGGAAATTATAAAATTTCTTCCTTAAAAACAACTAATTTACTCTAACCTGAACAAGATGCGGTAGCTCATGAGAGACACGGGTTCGATCCCAGCGGGGGAGAACCGAGATTTTTTCCACCTGTTCCAGCAGCTCTGACGCCCACCCAGTGTCATATAAAGTAGGTACCTGGAGGAAACTCTGGGGATAAAGGGGCCCAGGGACGTGGTGGTGATAACATCACCCCCACCTTCGGCCGTGATCAAGAAAGTGTGGGGCCCTAACTCCACACCCCCTATATGCCTTCATGGCGTGGTGCAAAGCACAGGGGAGCAATTTACTTCTTTTTTTTCTTTACTTTTTACTCTAACCTTATTTAGTTGTAACTTTAAAAGTAATCAAATATTTTATTTAAATCTGCTTACAAATGAGTAAATTACTGTAAAAATCCCTCCCTAGCTTGTGAATTGCAATAATTTTCCAAATTCACTATTTTACAGTTTAAATATTATAAATCATAAAGAAAGATATTACATCTGTTTCTAGTAAGCTAATATAGATACTTAATACAATCCATACCTGGAAGCTGTATGAGTGTAGTATTTCCCTGTACAAATACGTGAATTTAGTTTAAAATTGTGTGGAAAAAAGTGCAAAATTTGTCCTGGAAAAGTCTGGGAATTTCATTTCTGCTTCTTTGTAGTCACCCCTGTTAAATTTTACATGTTATAATGAGTAAAAGGCAACACTTTAAGCAACATGCTACAATTAAGAGTCTATGGGGGATGCATGTACAAAGGCCCAAAGTTCAAAATTTTCTGAAATTACACAAAATTTCCAAACACTGTAATTGTCTCCCTGCCAAAGTTGAGGCATTACATATCCTCATAGAGTGGTGTTTTGTCATGCTTCCCTCAAATATGGTCCATCCAGTGTCCATAGGGCCTAAACTAGAAGCTAAATTCCATGTATTATTACATAAGCAGGCAACACTGCCAGTCTTATACATTGTTCATATTTTTAGCCAAGAAGTATAAGTCTGTTTTCAAAGAAACTTTACATGGTTGTGGGAATATGCCAATGGTACATACTGAATTTTTATCATTTACTTCAGTCTATTTTGAAAAATTTCAATATTATTATTCTCCTTTTAACACTAATTATTTTGATGCATAATGTATAGTTTTACCTCTGCTAAAAGCTTCTCTTCAAGAAAGAAAGCAAAACCAATTTCATCTCTCTACAACAATTACTTCTCAAGCTATGTCTTTTTTTTTTTTTGTACATTGCTGTATGTTTGAAAAGCATGTGCTTTAAAGGTCCCACCCTCAGAGGCCATCTACATGCATGAGCCTCCTCGGCTAAAAGTTCATCTCTACAAGTAAATCACTAACATTTTATACAGGGTGTCTACCAGTTTGAGAAAGCTGGAAAACCTGGAGAGCAGGGGTGTTCATCCCAAAACATAGTATAATTCGCACCCTCAAACCATATCATAATCCCTACAAAGTATTTAATTACGACAGCATGTCTACCGAAAGTTACTTTCTTCTTAGCTTCTTGTTCCAAATGATGCACGTGCTTTAAATTAAGCAGGATACCAACACTAAGCATTATATTTTAAGAAGTGATGTTATTAATGAATATCAAGAATGTCACTTATATAAAGCAGCTATAGTATAAAACTTTACATTCACCTCAGTAAAGCACCAAGCATGCATTCTAGCAACACATTATTGCGAGCGAAGCGAACAAGAAAATTTTTCCATCCTTTCTTTGCAGTCTTTCAAGAATATTAATTTAATGGTGTGTCAATATTTTCTTAGGATCCCGAGATATTTAGTCTTATCCAGCTTCTCTTTTGGCACGTTCGGGGCCGAAAACGTGTGGATGCCATATCGCTAAATACAGTCTCCAAAATGTAATGTTGGAACTCTCTTCACTACAGAAATCCCTTGACAATCTATGATTTAAAACTTTATCAAGAGTTTTATATCTCTCGATTTATATTTAATACTCAATCCTGCCACCAGAATTTCCATTCCATAATCTAAGACCTAGAGTTGGATACTGCCCCCCGTATAATTCAGACCCCTCCCCCAGAACCCATCTGTCAATTAAGGCCTAATATGTAAAAATTGGATATTTCTCCCCTCTTCGATAATGCCCTTAAACACTTTCTTTTCTTTATCGAATGGATTAAGTATGGTGCATTTAAGGTGTAAATTTTTAATGTTGAATTTTACATTATTTGAATGGGAAATATCCCCCCTGTGGGCACTCCTGCTGGAAAGTCAGGGAATTTACTTTTTCTTGAAATATCGGGGATATTTACTGTTTTTTTTTTTTTGTTTTGTTTTGTTTTGTTTTTAGAAAAATCAAGATTTTTGTATAAGTGCACTAAAAGTACGTTTTTGAATAAAGAAGAAGGGACAAGCAAGAAATTTTAAATTTGTTGTGGACAAACTAGACTTCACTTCGGTATAATGAGCATTGCCAGTAACTAAATGGGTTCGTGTTTTGGAATTATTTTCAAGTAGAAATCTACTTAGCTATTGGCATTTGCCGTTTTCTTGTTGTGACTTTTGAATTATGTGTGATTGATATTAGGATTAATACATATATTACTAAATTTTAGTATAAAAAAAGTAAAAGTAAAGTGTTCCCCTGTGCTTTGCACCACGCCATGAAGGCATATAGGGGGTGTGGGGTTAGGGCCCCACACTTTCTTGATCTCTGCCAAGCTGGGAGTGATGTGATTAGCACCATGCCCCTGGCTGCCTTTACCCCCCAGAGTTTCCTCCAGGTACCCAATTTATATGACTCACGGTGGGTGCCGGAGCCGCTTGAACAGGTTGAAAAATTCCCGGTTCTCCCCTGCCAGGGATCGAACCCG
The DNA here is from genome assembly GCF_977018435.1 of Lepisma saccharinum. Taxonomy (NCBI): domain Eukaryota; kingdom Metazoa; phylum Arthropoda; class Insecta; order Zygentoma; family Lepismatidae; genus Lepisma; species Lepisma saccharinum. The sequence goes on from NC_139254.1 coordinate 44,464,177, forward strand.
GGTCTTTCACTTGGTAGTGAGATGCCCTAAGGACTGAGCTTACCGCAGCTTAATAAATTTTAGTATAATCATGTATTATTTATGCTGTAAGTGTTATGATTGTTTTTGTGAAAACGGCAAGTAATAGGTAAAAGCTCACCTCTCATGTCCCTATCAAGCAGTCAATTTCTGCTCAGTTTCCGTTCTTGTTATTTTTAACATGTGGAGTGAATATAGTGTAACTTTGATTTTATGTTTTTCAGGGGACCAGGCTGAAGGAACTTAAAATGCAGGAAAATGTATTATGGAGGAAACTTTTACATTATTTTGCTATGTTGGGACCTTCAGGATTGATTGTATAATGCGGGAAAATGTAAAATCCGAGAACATAAAATTGGTGTTCCATTGTATTCTAGAAACTTGTTTATGTGGAATTCCAAGTCTGGTGTTAAGCTAAAATGTAGTGCCCTTAAATTACCATAATGACTTGGTCTGGAAAAGTTATGGAATTTTGCAAAATTGTAGACACCCTTGTTGAAGTTTAGGCACACACAGGAGGTGTACTACGTAGAAATTTTCAGCGAAAAATGCAAGCTCGACCAGGACTTGAACCTGGGTCTCTGGAATACCGTGCCATTGCTCTAACCACTGAGCTACCGAGCCAGCCTGACCTCGCCTGATTTTTCGCTGTCGCTGTTTTACCTGCGTGGAATTGTCTTCTAGTGCTCCCGCAATGGGATGTGTTGCCTTTGAAACACAGTGGACTTCGATGTTACCTGGTTCTTCCCCACGTAGAGATGTTAATTGTTGAAGATTAGGCACACACAGGAGATTTTCTTTTTTCTCCTGTGTGTGCCTAATCTTCAACAATTAACATTCTACGCTGGGAGGAACCAGATAATGTCGAAGTCTACTGTTTCAAAGGCAACAGATCCCATTGCGGTAGCACTGGAAGACAATTCCACGCAAGTAAAAAAGCGACAGTGAAAAATCAGGCGGGGTCAGGCTGGCTCGGTAGCTCGGTGGTTAGAGTAAATAACACTGTATGCCAGAGACCCAGGTTCAAGTCCTGGTCAAGCCTGCATTTTTTGCTGAAAATTTCTACGTTGTAGGCACCCTGTTTATATTAGTTCCAATGCTTTATCCACACATCTTCAATATCCACAAAATATTTCCACATCAACCTCCAAATTTTTCAGAAATGCCCAATTTATGATAATTTTGGCTCAGTTTACCTCTACACCCCTAAATAGAAACTTACACCCCTCTCGATTGGAAAATTCTGGATAAGCCTCTGGTTGGTTCTTCTACAAGTGTGATTACTTGGGCAAACATGTAAGTTGATGATGGGCAACCACTGATCAAAATTTTTCCTTTCCTCAATGTAAATCTTCCCTTGTCATAAAAATTATCTAATTTAACGATAAGAAATACAAATTTAGAAAACATGCATTTTTCATGCTGGACTGGTCAGAGTAAAACATTACAAAGCCTGATAATCACTGTGCATGTCCCATCATCAATTCACCATCAAGAAAGATAGAGAAGTAATGAAATCAGGAAGGATACATGCATATTATCTACAAAGGTGTGAATAGACAGGACTCTTTATTTCTTTGATTCTCAAGAAATTCACTGCAGAGAAAATCGGATTTTCCACCGAAATCAACCACCTCAATCTGGTTAAAAACCCATGATCCTCATCCTTCAAATGCAGTGTAAACAGAAATAGCAGTAGACATTGTCACATATGTGAACAAGGCAGGATCTTGTTTTATCCTTCCAGCAAGAGAGCTTTTTACATGCCAACAATTTCTGCTTCGTGCCAAGGATCCTCCCAAGTTTGTAGTTTATGGTTCAACACAGAAATCTGAATTCTTATTTCTCGAGCTACTACTTGAACTATTATTAGTCGAAGGACTACTTCCAACAAATCTTAATGTAATTAGTTTGTTTTAAATGATTTATTAATTGACTAATCTATAATCACATATTTCACAAGTTACGAGAGCAGAATAAATGCATATTTCAAATTTTGCATAAAGTCTAGGATAATTAGACTGTGAAAGTGTTGTCCAGCACTTTTGTGACCTGCAAAATAACTGAACTCTGAAAACGTTTCTGCCAATGATGTGATTAAATTCCAACCAGTATCACTGATAATTAGGGATGTCACGAAGCTGAAAATTTACCGGTTCCGATGTACTCACCGATAATTTTTGGAACCAATGCCAATGCCGATATTTAACAGATTCCGATACATAATTCAACATAAATAGAATGTTATTTTCAGCATGACAAAAATAAATTGCCTATGTACATTTCTATTGCATATCATATGTATATACATATATATAAGGGAGGTTATTTCAGTCGTTCACCGCCAGCGTGTCGGCCGTTCGGCGGGCTCTTCATGCAACAGGTCCCGGCAAATTGCGTTCAGGAAGTCCGTAACAGAAACCGCTTGTTTTGTAATGTTTCCACTTTTCACAATTACAGTTACAATTACAATTGAAATAAGCACGTACCTTGTCGCAAGGATGCTGTGTGTGTGTGGAAAAGGTGTCCTCCCAAATACAAATATTTCTGGCACCTTATTTCTGACAGAAAATCTTAGATTAGACATCGTTACTTTATCGTCAGTTGTCAGAAAGGGAAGACAGCATCCCGGCGCATAAAGCAAACCGAAAGCGTAAAATGATATTTAAAAGTAATAATAATGATGATCACTAACTTCCTGTGTTATAAGAGATGTTGAAAATGACCTCCTTTAACAGCAATACAACACGTTTCTTAGGTTCAAGAGATCCTGTCTATCGTAATTCCCTGACCACTTTTCTGCAAGAATTCGTTTTCACGTAATTATCGTACATAAAAACTCTCTGTTCAAGACTATATTTGTTTAACGACATAACTAATGAATGAATAACAATTAACACACAATAAAGCACTGGCCATGAGTAGCACATTACAATAACACAGTATAAGCAACACGTGTACTGATAAACGCAAACAGAAGTGAACATGAACGTACACTGACGTCTGGTAGCCGACAGTGTTGCTAACCATTTTTCGGCAATGTCCCTACAGACGTAGTCAAAATGTCCCTACAACTGACCAAATGTCCCTACGCCAAGTAAAGCGACTAAAAAAATTATCACCTCATGAGCATGCAAAACAGAAGATAAAATATACACATTTACTTACCAAATCTTTCTGCTCGGTGCTTCCACAATTAATGAAGGAGCGAATTTACATTTGCCTATCCTAACTTAACCTAACCGTACCTGGAAGCGGCCCCGGCGCCTACCCTGCGTCGAATAACATGGGTACCTGGGGGAAACCCTGGGGGGTAAAGGCGGTCAGGGGCGTGATGCTGATCACATCACCCCCACTCACGACCGGATCAAGAAAGTGTGGGGCGTTACCCTCACACCCCCTATACGCCTTCATGGCGTGGTGCTATGCACAGGGGAACACTTTACCTTTTTTGTACCTGAATGGTTCGTGGGGCTATCCGTCAATGTTTTGTTGGGCTACCCGTTTTTCGAGCCCAAATTTTAACTATGTTTGCCTTGCCTAACCTAACTTAACCTAACCTTACCGAGAATGCTCAGTGGGGCTATTCCTGAATGGTTTTGCGGTAATTGTGATTACGAACCGATAAAAAATATTTTTTTCGTAGCACTTTAACATCATCGAAGACGCCATTTTAGTATCCTGCAATTTTATGATTGATGTAATGTTGCCAAATTTACCTGTAATCAAATCAGTTCTTCTACATCGTGATTGTCGCTGTCACATGTAAGCACGTTCTTTGGGCAATATACTGAAATGAATAAGTTTATTAATTAGCCCTCCTGCACACTCCACCTAACAATCTGTATAACATTAACAACTTTTTTACTGTTCTCTTCCGCTATTCTTACACAATCCATGCTCTCCAAGTATGAAATCAACAGTGTGGCAACGCTGTAGACAGCGTAACTAATTGTAATTTGTTCATATCAACAAATATGGCTACCATACTTGTATACGGAGAATCATTGCGAGAATTGAAATGCTTATTTTACAACTTCTACACGTTAATTAACATTTTTTCCCCCTCACCCCAACATGTTAACTTGAGATAAATCATCACGAATAATTATTTCGTGAGTATAAGACGTAGCATAGAAATTACAGAAAGGTCCGGTATTGTAAATTCTTGCCTTAATGAATAATAGGAGTGTGCGGGACAGAATTTTTTGCGTCGGGACGGGATCGGGACGGTAATTTTTTTAAATCCCAACATTCGGGATGGAAAAATTTGCAATTTTCCGACCAAGTCGGAAAATTTTCGGGACGGGAAATGTTCGAAATTTCCCGAAGCACTGGAAATCTCGAATTTTACGTCATTTTCACTTTAAGTGATTGTTTTTGCATTTCTAGAATAAAAACTTACAATTTTCGATAAGTTCCAGAAACTTACAAGGCAGAAAACGTCGAGAATTAACGACTTTTTAAAGTAAAGGATCCCGCACACCCCTAATGAATAACGTTGAGTCGTTTACTGTTGATTATGTTATTTGAAGTCATACATGCTGCTGCTGTGCAGAGATAGATGTTGGTTGGTGATGCTGTATTTCCTGCAGTCTTTAACAATTCTGGTCCCATTTTATTTCCCTTTTTTGTTTTTGTATCACTTAACATTGAAAATATTCTTTCCGTTTCCGCTTTAGAATGTGGCAATGTTAGCACTATTTTCGCGAGAGTGGAAATGTTTTCAAAAAGGAACTTGCCTTGAAAGTTTTTGGTAACCGATAACATGTTCCAAAATTCTGATGGAGATTTGTTAGTTAGTTCTTTTTTCTCCTCTTCGCTAAAGTATCCAGATAAACTAATTCATAAAATGTCATTTACCAAGATTGAAAAAAGTACCTACGTTTTCCCTCATTTGGCAAAATCTGTCCCTACGTTCCTACGCAGGCGAAATTTAGTGAAAAGTCCCTATGCTTAGGGACATGTCCCTACGGTTGGCATCACTGCCGACACGTGCTGTATGAAGCGCCCTCTCGCGGCTGACAACTCACCCAACCCCCGATAAGCTGCCGGCGCTGTCGCGACAACTGAGGATAAAGTAGCGATGACTAATCTAAGATTAGATGTCAGAAATAAGGTGCCAGAAATATTTGTATTTGGGACAAGGTACGTGCTTATTTCAATTGTAATTGTAACTGTAATTATGAAAAGTGGAAACATTAGAAAACAAGCGGTTTCTGTTACGGACTTCCTGTAATGCAATTTGCCGGGACCTGTTGCATGAAGAGTCCGCCGAACGGCCGTCACTCTGGCGGTAAACGACTGAAATAACCTCCCTGTATATATATTTTTACCTGGGGGAAACATCAACGGCCCTCAACCTCCGCATCAATAACCACCGCTCCTCCACCCACAACCTGGACTTCACTGTCGCCGTCCACACCAACCACCACAACATCAGTTTCAACGACTGCTTCCGGGTAGCGATCATCCACCTCCTACCCCAACCAGCCAACACCTCTGTTCGCAAAAGATGGGAGAGGGCCTATATATCGGCCATGAGTGCAACCACTCCACCTGGCCTGAACAAGGCCACCCAGTAATGCCCAACCCTCACCACCCTTCCGCCCTCCCTCCCAACTCATCCCACACACTCACAGTTTACAACGAGCCTGGTGACGAAACAGTGTTTTTTTCGTTCTACGCACCGCTTCTTCTTCAATGGGGACCTGGCAACTCTGCAGGACCCCAACTTTCGGTTCCGTCTTCTGTTTCTTCTCACACCGATGATGCTATAAATTAGCGAAAATTTTGAATTTTCCTACTGTCCGGTGAGTGTTTCCTTTTACCTTATTTGATTTTTACTTAGCCCTTTTGGCCCTCCTTGCTTTTATCCATTATATATATATATATATATATATATATTCTCAAGAGATGCAAATGTACAAGAATACAGTTATTTTGAGTGTTTTTTTTTAATGTATCTTTTGTCTTATATCTTGGTGTAAGCTTGAGAAAGTTCTGGAAAACGTCGCAGATACAATAAAAACTAAAAGTAACTGTTTTCTTGTACATTTGCATATACAAAGAGTGGTTATGTGAACCTTTAAGAAGAACATAGATTTAACATTAGTACACAAGCAGTTTTTTAAATGCAAAATTAATTCCTGTTCTTAATGTTGTAAATTTAATGCTGGCAGATTCAACTTCAGAATCACTTTTTGGTAGTAACGTACTTCTTCTCTTATCGCAAATCTGTCCAGCAACACTGAATACTGATGCAGCAGGTATCCCAAGTAATTTTTTGCCACTTGCTTCCGGTTTGGATACTCATTTTTGAATTTCCAATACAAGAGTGGATCCTGATCACATGGAATAGTCGGTTTACCAATGTACTGTTCTATTTCTGATCCTCCGAATGAGTTTTTACAATAATTTTATCTTAAGAACTCCACAGGGATGAAGATCTATAACCTAATTTTCAATAAATCTTGCACAATTAAAATATAAAACTTATTAGAAGGTAAAACTCTAGTATTGTCTGTACCGTTTTAAATATTGGACTTTTGCCGTTGTCGATAACGATTCCTATATGTCAATTTCTGCCGATTTTCATACATCTGTAATCGGCTTTGGCACATCCCTACTGGTAATGTTATTTCCTGGAGAATAATACTCCCACTTGTTCCCTCATTATTGTTAGTTCCTTTAAACCATTCTAGCTTATCTTGCTGTTCTTGGATACGATGCCATTTACCAACGGGGATATAACAACAAATCTTATTTGTGTGTGGTGTCTCCAAAATTTGTAGATTTGTTGTGGACAGAGAGACCATGTATATATTTACTCACATGTTTGATTTTGTTTAGATGGAAATCTTTTATATTTTTGTTTTATATCTCGGGGGAAATGTTCTGTGAATGTTGACTAAATATAGATTGTCAAAATTGAATATTTTTTTTTCCTCCAGACTGATCAGGTTCCAGTTGGTAACATTCCTCGGAGCATAACTGTGTTCTGCAGGGGTGAAACAACCAGGATAGCCATGCCTGGAGACCATGTTAGCGTCACTGGAATATTCCTTCCTCTTCTTCGAACAGGATTCAGGCAACTGACTCAGGGTCTTCTCTCGGAAACGTACCTCGAGGCACATGTAAGTTGTATTAGTTTTTGATTCAAGTGAGTGCAGTAACTGCACTCCAGATGTGTATAGGTACCGAACATGAGAGAAGAGACAGGTCATGCACATGTTCACTCCAACAGGAGTGCATAGAGCCGCATATTTATGGTAAATACAAGATCATGATTATAGGCGCCGACTCCATGGGGCTTGGGGGACTCGAGCCCCCTCAATGTTAACGATGTGGGGGCAGAGCCCCCCCAAATAATTTTGCTTAAGAGGATGTAATGTATTATTTTGCTTCTGTTGTAAAGTTTACTCTGAATTGTGCCACATGAACTTAACTTTAAATACACATTTGAAATGTTCTAGACCATCAACTTGGGGGGGGGGGGTATGACCAGAGACAGCAAAACACATGACTTATTACTATATACTAAGTATATAATTATGAGTATTGTTAACATTTTTACTAAAAAGAGTTTCAAAAGAAGATGTGCATGAACTAGGAGAGTGGATGGGACGTTCGGAGTACAAATGGCTCTCACATGACATTCCGAATGAGATAATTGATATATTAGAGAGATCTGTTTTGCGCTCCGTGGTAGCAGATATTAAAAGTCGGGAATATTTTGCTATTATGGTTGACGAAACTTGTGACATATCCATCCGTGAACAATTTACATTTTGCATTCGAACTGTAAATAAAAAATTTAATATTTTTGAGGAATTCATGGGCTTTTATGAGATTCCGAACACTGAGGCCAAAACTTTAAAAAGGGAGGGAGTGAGGCATTCATTAATTTTTTCAGTGATCAGAGGGCCCTCCCCCCCCAATAATTTTGACAAGTCGGCGCCACTGATCATGATATCAGTACAAAAACTCGGCATATTTCGGGATCAAATACAGTATCAGTGCGGCTACTCACCGGGAATTCCTTGAATTTTGGGAATTATTGGCTCCGGGAATTCTGCATGAATTTTTCTCCATAGATATGGAAAATTGTAACTTCTATTAATTCAAATCTCATTGAATTTATACATATTTATAATTACCCTGTTCTAATTTTTTCACAATTTAGCTTTTCTTTTTATTGAGGAAGGATATTAAAGTTGCGTGGAAAATAAAACAGAATTCTCTCAATCTGTTTACTTTTTGCAGAACAGATGGAAGATTATTGCAAGATAAGATATCGTGAGTTATTATGTAAATTTGAGTTTGAAATTCTTATATAATTAACAATTGTTCATAGATTTGTATATCCCGTAACATTTATGACTTGTGTTTGTAGATGCATTTCAAGTCTGTGCATGCGAAATAGCAAATGTAAATTCTGCACCTTAAATTAAATATTTGAAATATGTATACCGTTTAATTGAATTGAATTAGAATTTTTTGATACATATGAATCTTACAGACCATTTATATTGATAACATATGTTTTGTGTTGGTGTGTAGGTGGTCAGAGGCAGGTAGCCTTGAATTTTTGGAAAGTGCTCCTTGAAAAACAGGAATTATACTTGAATTTTTTCACTGTCCTAGAGTAGCTACCCTGAGTATGTAAAATGGCATATTGGTGTTAAAATGGTGAATAAAACCCTAAATTTTAATTAAGAACTACACTTATTATGCAAAATTAACATTTCAGTTTTAATAGCACATTTATATGGTTAGAGATTTGAGTTTATTCCTGTGTAAAGGAGTCCATTTTTGCTTGTCAAATATTTACAGCAGCATTGATCAATTTTCTGTGATTTGCATAACTCGCAGGATAATTCAGACCTCAGAAGATGTTGCATTTGTAAATAAACCAACATGAAAAATTAACACTACAATGTGTTATTTCACATTTTGTGTTTTCATCAAAAATGAAATATGCATGCTCCTACTAATGAAGAAAGCGTGATGGAGTAAGAGGCACAGTTTTTCCAAAAGCTCATATCCACTGCCACCACACTCGAGTGCTGTTTTGGGCACCAGTCACAAGGCCCTGTCTTTTCCTGGGCAGACCTCATGCATAGATTATTGATTGACAGCCATTATTTTGAATTTCAAACAAAGTGAGATAGTTGTATTTTTTGATTGGCTTGATTTTTTTATATGTTGAAGTAGGTCTTGAGAAATGAATATTGTGCAATTTTGAGACCTTGAAAAATGTTTTCCCCCCTGTAGAAAGTGTCAAATTTCAAGGTCAGACTGCACATTTTTCATGAAAAATGGAACATGGGTAAGTTCGGAGTGCTGTATCTTTGGAAATCAACAACATCCCAAACTTTTGTTTTGATATACTGTTAACATAAGACTGGTTGCTGATATACATTCAATTGTTTTGATGGGATATTGTTGCTTTCCATTGTTATGCGGCAACAAAGAGGGTCCAAAATGAAGTTTTTTCCTGTTTTCGGCCCTTAATATCTTGGTTAAGCAACAGTACCCCAGATATTTATTTACTGGGAATTGAAGCTCACTATCAGGACAAGCTACCTGATATAGCACATTACTGGGATACTGTTAGCAGACAAAACATCATCAAGGTAAAAATACACTAAATATGCCAACTTGTAGGTGAATATATGTACTAACACCAGGAAATGAAAATGTTTGGAGCCTCGTCCCATTTTTGAGAAAATAATTTTTAAAATATTGAGAAATGTCAATGTAAATTATCACACTTCCTCCCCTATCAGAAAGTGGAACAGACCTATCTCCTTCCTTTCCTTGTTCCAAATGGAACAGTCCATTGGACAAGTTGTGGGACAGTTTTCATTTTCCTTTCTTCCATGGATAGCTTAGTGGTAACGTCGCCTCCTTCTCTGAAAGGTGTTCCTGGTACAAGTTGTTTGGGTCAACTGCACGTCCCCAGTCCCGATTATCCTTCCTGTGCATATAGTGGGTTTAGAAACGAAACTGTATCAACATCTATATACAGTGGCGTACCAAGAACTTTCGAAAGGGAGGTGGGACCTACATGGACGTCCGCAGGATTTTTTCCAGGGAGGGGCAAGGAAGGTATTTTTTCCAGGGGGGGGGGGCAAACAAGGCACATTTTCTCCAAAAATAGTGTTGTTCCCTAAAAAAACATTGCTTAAATTTGAATTTATGATGTTCATGCAATAATTAACACTTATTATTGTGGCTGAAATGAAATTATATGTGTGAAATACATAATTTTTGGTTGAGTTTCATTTTCCATTTGCCCCCCCCCCCCCCCCTTTCCGGATGCCCATTGGGACCTATACATTTTATAGCAGCCAGCCATCTTTTTGCGATAAGAGTATATTTGTAAAATATTCTGTATTATTTTACCAAAGAGAACATAACTTACTTGTGACAGTCTGTACTTGTAACACTATGCTCTTTGTGCGAGTTTCCCAAAATAAACCAATTTCAGTTAAGGTAGGCCTAGGAGCGGACCTTCGTGGTGGAGTGGTTACCACCGCATGCCACGGGTCCCGGGTTCGAATACCGGTCTGGGGACGATTGTTCTTTATGAATGTCGCTTCAATAATTTCATAATTTAATCACTCATTCTCATTGTCATGATTATCCAAATGTGGTAGGAAAGCGAAGTAAAATAACTTAATATCAAGCAATCAATCTCAAATAGGCCTATAGGGAAAAGCAGGTTTATGATATTTCCATCATATTTGAAATTGTTATTGCAAATAACCAACGTGCTTTTGCTATCATGTTGGCAATTGTTTTAAAGCAATTTTAAAACATCAGACACAAATTTATATTTTCGGGTACTTCACCTTGCAAGCATAATGGGGTACTGCAAATGTGCTTAGTTTTATTTGAATTGTGGTGCGGACAAGCCTTCAAAAAGTGATCAGTTCTCCCGTCTGACAGAACTAAATGACGAGATTTACAACAAGCAACCTTCTTGAAGTGAAAATTGAAGCAGTGCTATATGTGAAGGAGGATGCAAAAAATCCAGTTAGCAAGATTTTTTGCAAAGCGCACACACCCCCACCCCCACCCCTGCTGCCTCACTGTCAACCTGTTAAATCAAAGAAGTGCCGCATCCCTCCACTCAACTTGTCCAAATTGTCGATCAAATTTTCTCCCGTCTAGGAATCTCCACTTGAAGTGCTGCATTCTAGTAAGTGCTTTGCCATTCCATCTGGATACTACTGCAGGTTTCTCTTCATGCATATTTTTGTACTGTCACTTAGTTCATCTACATTGTAGAGATTCTGAATTTTACAGAAGTAATTTCTGCACTCTCCCAACTTTTCCTCATTACAGTTATGATTTCGATAGATTCAGAAACATAATCTGGGTTATCCAGGTCTTCAGTTCATTTATCAATTAATTCAAATGTGTCCCTCTCTTCATCATTCAATGGCTTTCTATGATTTCTGAACAAAATTGATTTGAAGGAATAACTATGCCTGGAAATGTTGGAATTAATTCATGGAACATGCCCCATTGTTAAAAGCAGTAGTCAACTGACCTCCTCCTATAAATTTGTGCCTGGTGTTTTAAAATTGCTTTGAAACAATTGCCAATATGATAACAAAAGCAAATAGCAATATTAAATATGATGGAAATATCATAAGCCTGCTTTTCCGTATAGGCCTATTTGAGATTGATTGCTTGATATTAAGTTATTTTACTTCGCTTTCCTAGCACATTTGGCTAATCACGACAATGAGAATGAGTGGTGATGATATGAAATTATTGAAGCAACATTCACAAAGAACAATCGTCCCCAGACCGGTATTCGAACCCGGGACCCGTGGCATGCTGTGGTAACCACTCCACCACGAAGGTCCGCTTCTAAGCCTACCTTAACTGAAATTGATTTATTTTGGGAAACTCGCACAAAGAGCATAGTGTTACTAGTACAGACTTTCACAAGTAAGTTATGTTCTCTTTGGTAAAATAATACAGAATATTTTACAAATATACTCTTATCGCAAAAAGATGGCTGGCTGTTATAAAATGTATAGGTCCCCCCCCCCTCCCTTTCGAAACTTCTTGGTACGCCACTGTATATAGAGGTTGATACAGCTTCATTTCTAAGCCCACTATATGCACAGGAAGGATAATCGGGACTGGGGACGTGCAGTTTAAAGTGGGACCCGAACAACTTGTACCAGGAACGAGAACCAGGAACACCTTTCATAAAAGGAGGCGACGTTACCACTAAGCTATCCATGGAAGAAAGGAAAATTAAAACTGTCCCACAACTTGTCCAATGGACTGTTCCATTTGGAACAAAGAAAGGGAGGAGATAGGTCTGTTCCACTTTCTGATAGGGGAGGAAGTGTGATAATTGACATTTGACATTTCTCAATATTTTAAAAATTATTTTCTCAAAAATGGGACGAGGCCCCATACTTTTTTCATTTCCTGGTGTTAGTACATATATTCACCTACAAGTTGGTATATTTAGTGTATTTTTACCTTGATGCTGTTTTGAGATAGACGTAATTCTAAAGATGTGGAATTCACAATTTTTGAGTATTGAAAGGGTTATGTCTGCTAACAGCATCAATGTCCCAGTAATGTGCTATATCAGGTAGCTTGTCCTGATAGTGAGCTTCAATTCCCAATAAATAAATATCTGGGGTACTGTTGCTTAACCAAGATATTAAGGGCCGAAAACAGGAAAAAACTGCATTTTGGACCCTCTTTGTTGCTGCATAACAATGGAAAGCAACAATATCCCATCAAAACAATTGAATGTATATCAGCAACCAGTCTTATGTTAACAGTATATCAAAACAAAAGTTTGGGATGTTGTTGATTTCCAAAGATACAGCACTCCGAACTTACCCATGTTCCATTTTTCATGAAAAATGTGCAGTCTGACCTTGAAATTTGACACTTTCTACAGGGGAGGAAAACATTTTCAAGGTCTCAAAATTGCACAATATTCATTTCTCAAGACCTACTTCAACATATAAAAAAATCATGCCAATCAAAAAATGCAACTGTCCAAATATCCCTTTTTTGTTCGAATTTCAAAATAATGGCTCTTAATTATCTTCTGCAGTGTATGCAGAATTGTGTACAAGAGATAAGAATAAAACAGGGTTTTTAAATTTTATTAATATATATATATATATATTTGTGGTGAATAAAAGATGAAGATTTCGGTACACAAACTGAGCACATTTTGGGATCAAAAGTGGTATATATAAAATGCACTTCGGTGTTAAATTGGTGAATTTGACATAAAAACATTTAATTTCTACCAGGACATTTACGTGAATGAGTCCTTTAATAATTTTGTCTATGATTTTGCATAAGTGACAGGATAATTCAGACTTAATAAGTATTGTGTTGGTAAATAAACTCTAAATTGAGTGTTCAAGAGTTTATTTCACATTTTGCATCAGTTTGTGAAAAACTGAACATTACAGCATGTTACCCTATTTACACATGTAGAATGCACACTTTTTTCCAAATTTTTTTTGGTGCGTATTATGCACAGAATAATTCGGACAGCCAATATGAAACTGTACATGGTCATTCCATGATTTTGTGACACCTGCATTGATTTTTTGTGTTTACGGAACCCTATCATGTTATATCGTTGTAAAGCTTAAATTCAGTAGTTTCTAAATATGGCAACAGTATTCCATTCAAGATGGCGACACTAATGTGCAATGCGGTTGAAATGAACTCATCACAAAATGAAGGAATATTCTGATTTTTATTGTACTTCGATGAATGAAAAGATAAGGAAAATAATAATTAAAATGTATTACTTGCCAAATTATGTGACATATTTGGAGTATGCAAATGCCTTAATGGGAGAAATCTTCTATGCCTCCTATAAATGTTATGTTAGTCATGGAAAAAGTATATATTTGAAGTTCTTTTTAGAAAAAGTAAAGAGGAAATGAGCAAAACTGCTTATAAAAGTCGAAAAGGTCCATGTCCCACAATTTTTCACTTTCAAATGTAATGTTCTGCTACACCAATAAAAGCAGTGTGTTCTGGCAGAATTCACTCATGCACCTCAATTATACTGCACATTATATACAAGACATAATTGTTTGTCACTTTTCCCTATCAAAAACCAGGGTGTGCATTATACACGCGTAAATACGGTATTTCACATGTTGTGTTTACATCAAAAATGAAATAATGCATATCTATCTGTCAATCATAAAAATGCACATTTACGTAGTTCTTCAAATTCTCTTATCGACAGCGCATTGTCCGCCTAAACAAAACCGAAGAAGACGAGATCCCTGCTGCAGATCTGACTCCGGAGGAGATAGAGCTGTTGGCAGAGGAGGACTTCTACACCAAGTTGGCTACCAGTTTGGCTCCGGAAATCTATGGGCATGAAGATGTGAAGAAGGCTCTCTTGCTACTTTTGGTTGGTGGTGTTGACAGGCACCCAAACGGAATGAAAATAAGAGGTAAGAATCACTTGCTGGTGTTGAAACAGATATTTCTATACAGCTGCAGAATAATAGTACTGACAACTGAATTCCTGCAAGTATTTGATCTATCTGGTACCCTAATTTGTTTTGTGTGTGGCTCATGGTGCTAAACTAGACTTCTGTACTTAGGTACAATTTAGCAACATACACACAGCATTTAAACATCAAAACTAAGAACATATTCACCAAAATGCAAATGATAAATTGATTTAATTTATTTTACTTCGCTTTTATGCCACTCTTGGCTAATCCTGAAGATGAGTGATGATATAATGAAATTGATGAAGATATACTTGCAAAGAACCCCATGCCTTGGCCAGGATTCGATCCAGGATCCCTGGCATTGCAGTGCATTGTGTGAACCACTACGCCACATAGATTGATAAAATGCAATTCAATATCAAAACATGTCAGGTGCCAAAACTAGTGGGGAAAGTAGTAGAAAGTATAGGGAAAACATTTCAATGAATTTTACGACCAACACAACATGAAATAAGGTTAATACAATCTGTTTTTTGTTTTTTTTGTTTAAAATAGTCCTAGATTTTCGCATTGAAACATATTTTGCATGGTGAAATTTTTCTTCTGTAAGCATAATGCTTCAAAAACCTGTCGATATGTCATACTTTCACATTGATGAACCTGGATGTATCATTCCTCCTTGCAATTAATGGATGAGGTGTAGCAATTTAATTCCCAGAATGGCCTTGTGAAAGCAGAATTTGCTTACCTGCTGTTGCTTTTGAAATAATCTCCTTGTAATACTCTGCACCTCGTGAGACAATAGTGCCACTGCCAGAAATAGTCTCGAAAATCATTTATCAGAATACCTCACAGTAACATTGGGTTGGATACCAGGAATGTCGCAGGAAATATCTGTTCCTTCAGTGCATTTTTTTAGTTTTGGGACGAGTCAGATGAATGATGTGAATGGTCCATTTTTGTAATTGGTTTCTTGTAAATAAACATACTACTTCCTCCACTGATTAAGAATGAACAATTCATTTGGTCTGTTGGAACTTGTCCAAACATGCTTGTGCAATGTGCTGTGGCTATTCCAGGAATTGAATTGTCACACTTTGTATAAAAAAACGTGTCTGCAGTTGTACGCACCTTAGAATATCAAACTGAATATTTAGACATTTACCGTGTATAATGTGCACCCTGGTTTTTGGTGGGGAAAAGTGACTGACAATTAGATCTCATATATAATGCGCAGAACAATCCAGTTTCAAGAAATGGCATGGATTTCTTAGTTGTAGGTTGTAAAGCTGTTGCTATGCTGATCAAGAGGAGAATATCCTCTTGTGTAAACAATAAATCACCAACCCACGCCACCTCCCCCCTCTCCCTCCATTGGGTTTAGCATCCCAAAACTTTCACTCTTTAACCACCTTATTTATTCTGTAATAGTAGAAAGCGAGATCTAATTACCTTATAGATTTGAACTGCTGGGGAAGTTATTTTCTATTATTTCTCACCCAGCAAATACCACTGATACTCATTTCCACCAGAACGGCACTGCTTTTCTTGGTTTCACAGAAAATTATATGACGGAAAAATCGTGGAAAATGGTCTTTAAACTTTTATTTGTGTTTTTCCTCATTCCTTCTTTACTTTTTCTAATACAAACTTCAAAATATATACTTTTTCATGATTAACATAACATTTATACGAGGCACATTCAGGGCCCTCAAACTAGCAGTGACAGCACAAGATTTCTACCATTAAGGCATTTACACACTCAATATATATCATATTATTTGACCAGTAATACATTTTAATTACTATTTTCTTCTAGGGTTTTGTAAACATGAAAAATCAATGCAGGTGTCACAAAATCATGGAATGACCATGTACGGTTTCGTGTTGGCTGGCTGAATTATTCTGTGCATAATATGCACCACAGTTTTTGTAGGCAAAGATTTTGGAAAAAAGTGCTCATTACGTATGAGTAAATATGATATTTTATACAATATGCTTCCTAGGTGTGGCTAACTGACTCATGATCTCGCCATCAAAGTCTCTGATTTGAATCCTGACCTTGGCATTGGTTCCTTCATCAATTTTGCTAGTTTGTCATTGTTCTGTTTAGCATAAAGAAGCAGGCAAGCAATGTAAAATAAGTAAAGTACAAAGGAAAATATAGTTGTTTTTTTTACAAGGTGAGTCAAAAGTTGAGAGCAACCCAAATACTGTATCTTTAACTAGGCATTATCATTATGTGTTAAACCATAGACCATTGGCCATACCTTTTTCATATGTTGGAAACTGTCATCTGGAATTCAACTTAAATAGAAATGTGGTTGTATATACCCAAGTTTTCTATAAAGTGATCAGAGAAATTCAACTGTGAAATCTGGTTTGATTTACGTTCATCGGTTTCAAAGTTGTCTCCATATTATCCACAATCATGCACAGGTTAATTTTTAATCAGCAAAATATTCACAGGATGCTTAATGTCATATTGTTCATGCCATTGCTGCTACATGCTAGAAAGAGTTCATATCACCACTGATATTTATGTTTTTAAAAAAAGTAAAGTTACCCCCCCCTCCCCCCGAGTTACACCATGAAAATACGTTAGAGATTCACATATTCTTAATCTTGGCCACCTTAACCCTCTTCCCTGGGTGCCTATTGACTGGAGGCTAGGTGAGCTCCAGAGCCAGTCGATGCGGTAAAATTGCAGTAAAAAATTCTCACCCTGGGAATCGAATCAGGGACTCTGCATGGTAGTCAGATGGACTACGGAGTGAGAGTTTTATAAAATTTTCAGCAAAATTCGACTTTGAAATCTGTGTCACCATGTGTTAAATACCTCTTGCAGCACTTTCTTATTTGTTTCGTGCAGATTTTTCGGAAAATTTTACATAAACTTTAATAGTCACATGACTTCTTTCCACGTAAAAGTCTAAAGTTAGAATTAAGATTTCTGCCTCCAAGATGGCAGAAGAATGCAATACTTTGAATGTGAACATTAATTATAGGTTCACCTATTAATCTAACACAACAGACATAACATCATTACTGCAGCATTAAGCATCCTATTTGAACGGTTCCATACTAGTATGCATGTGAATGATTTGATTGATAAGCTGTTGAGTTCAAATAAATAAACTTATTTCACGAAAGCCTTTCTCGGAGAACTCTATGTCAGTGGGAGTAGTTATCTGCATTTGTGGTCAGCAAACGCACAGGTTATGCTCACCATGCCTGTGCGGTCTAAGGTGTCATGCTTTGGGCTTCGGTAATGGGATAGGGGGTAGGTTCGAGTCTCCTGGGGGAAGCGTAACAACTTTTATCCTGAGATTTTTACGTATCTATGGGACAGGTGGCTACCCACCATCGTGAGGAAATTGGGGAGCCAGGGATGAGTAGCATAACCCAGTCATGGAAACCTACAAGAACTGGGGGTTCGTCGTGCTGATAACATGTCTCCCCGTAACTAGTTGGATGATCTGCCACCTCAGGTGGAAGTGAGGCCTGCAGTCGGTATGTAGGCCCGGGCCCTCAATAGGCTGTTGCACCACATGCTAAACACACAGGTTGGCTTTGAAGTGCCTTCCTTCACTCTGTACTCCTAATGTACAAGAGTCAGGTTGAATTATGCAAATATCTGTTCCAATGACTCAGCCCACCCTAAAAGGGCCTCACCGATAGCGCAGTTGTAGCATCGTCGCCTTGTAAACAAGGGGTCCTGGGTTTGATACCCGGTGGAGGCACATAGTGGTTCAGATCATACTTTAAACTGTAGGTCCAATCCTGGTTAGCATTTTTCTACGGTACGCGACTGTGGTTATGCAGTTTGGAGGATCATAGATGCACTGACTCTAACCCAAAGAATTCCCAAATAACCTGATAAAAAAAACCTTTCTATTAGAGATGTGACGAAGCTGAAAATTTACCGATGTACTCACCGATACTTTTTGGAACCGATGCCGATATTTAACAGATTCCGATACATAAGATTATTCAACAGAAGGGATGTTATTTTTAGAACGACAAAAATAATTTTGCTATGTACATTTCTATTGCATAGCGTATGTATATACATATATATTCTCAAGAGATGCGAATGCACATTTGCATTTACAAAAAGTGGTTATCATGTGAACCTTTAAGAAGAACATAGATACTCAAGAGATTTAACATTAGTACACAAGCAGTTCTTTGAAATGCAAAATGAATTCCTGTTCTTAATGTTGTAAATTTACTGCTACCAGATTCAACTTCAGAAACACGAGTTTTTGATGCACTTCTGGAAGTAACCTACTTCTTCCTTTATTGCAAATCTGTCCAGCAACACTGAATACTGATGCAGCAGGTATGCCCAAGTATTTTCTCAGCACTTGCTTCAGTTTTGAATACTCATTTTCGAATTTCCAATACAACACCTGATCCTGGTCAAGTGGACTAGTTGGTTCAACAATGTACTGTTCTATTTCTGATTTTGAGGTAGGTTGATCCTCTGAATAAGAGTTTGCAATAATTTTATTACAAAAACTCGACAATGATGTAGAATCAAAACCTAATTTTCAATAAATCTTACAAAACTAAAATATAAAACATATTATAAGGTAAACTCTAGTATTATCTGTACCAGTTTAAATATCGGATTTTTGCCGATGCCGATATGTCAATTTCTGCCGATTTTCATACATCTGTAATCTGCTTCTTCACATCCCTACTTTGTATTCTAAAAATCGTTTTATTTGGTACTAATTGAACAAACCTCGTACGATTTACTGGTTAGTTATTATTAGAGGCATGCATATTTCGTTTTTGACGAAAACACGAAATGTTAAATAACACATTCTCATGTTAATTTTTCATGTTTCCTGAAGGTGTGAGGTGCATTTTCTTACCTTGTTTTGTCAGGAAATGATACAAAATGAAATGCGAAATACACTCTTAAACACGAAATTTAATATAATTCTTGAAGCTTTCCTGGCGGCGAATATTGAAAAGGTTTTCTTGGGCAATCAGCCAGGTGATATCGTTAGTCGGCTGGGAGCTGACGTCGGAGAAACGCCACCTGATTGGCCCGCCACCTACACTGGACCCCTCCCACACCAAATACATATAACGTCACCCTGACTTATCTCTGCACTTCATTCCCTGAATGAAGCTCATAAGCCCAAGAAAACCTTTTCAACGAAATTTAATGTTTATATACCGACGCAACACTTTCTGAAGTGTGAAGCAACTTGTGAGTTATGCAATTCACGGAAAATTGATTAATTCTGCGGTAAATATTTGAGAATCAAAAATGGACTCCTTTATACAGGAATAAACTTAATATTAGTAATGATTTAATGTGCTATTAGAAGGGATATATTTATTTTGTGTAATAGTGCAGTTGTTAAATCAAATTTGGGATTATATTCACATTTTTAAAACTAAAATGTAATTTTATATATTGCTTTTTCACCGCTATATCTGCGAAATTTCATTTTATTTACCTCTTTTGAACCTGAAATTGACTCTGTTTTTGTACCGAAATTTTCCTTTTTTATTTACCAAAAATATGTGCCTCTAGTTATTATGTCCAATATACACTTCAGAATCCCACCACCTGCAAGGGAACACATTGTTAATATACATATCGAGAAAGATACACAAAGTGACACTCTTTATAATATGCATCAAAGTGGTTTGTAAAATTCTAACTCATTTGTAGGGATGTGCCGAAGCCGATTACAGATGTATGAAATCAGCTGAAATTGACGCATCGGAATCTGCAAAAATCCGATATTTAAACCGGTACAGATGATACTAGAGTTTTACCTTCTAATAAGTTTTATATTCTAGATTTGTAAGATTTATTGAAAATTTGGTTATGGTTCGTCATTATTGTAGAGTTTTTGTAATAAAATTATTGCAAACTCATTCAGAGGATCAACCTAACTATAAATCGGAAATAAAACAGTACATTGCTGAACCAGGATCTGCTGCTGTATTGGAAATTCTAAAATGAGTATTCAAACCTGAAGCAAGTCCTGAGAAAATACTTGGGTATACCTGCTGCATCAGTATTCAGTGATTGAGTGTTCAGTGTTGCTGAACAGATTTGAGATAAGAGAAGAAGTAGGTTACTTCCTGAAGTGCTTCCAAATCTCGTGTTTCTGAAGTTGAATCTGGCAGAACAGGAATTCATTTTGCATTTCAAAGAACTGCATGTTCTAATGTTTAATCTCTTAAGAATCCATGTTCTTCATAAAGGTTCACATAACATTTTGTAGATGCAAATGTACATTCGCATCTCTTGAGAATATATATGTATATACATATGATATGCAATAGAAATTTACATAGCAAATTTATTTTTGTCATGCTGAATAAAACATCCCATTTCTGTTTAATAATCTTATGCATCGGAATCGGTTAAATATCGGCATCGGTATCGGTTCCAAAAATTATTGGTGAGTACATCGGCATTGGTAAATTTTTAGCTTCGTCACATCCCTACTCATTTGTATAACGATAAGTATGTGTTTATTGCAGACGGCTTATATCAGTCAGCATGAATAAGAAAATTCTGTGGTCAGACCTATTGATCAGAATACAACGTTATCGTCTCAATGATTTCCATTAAATACAAATTCCAACATTATAGTATTATTGAATGTCCTTAAATATAATATGATTTATGGCTCAAATGTGAGAAAAGCCCAAACACTTTGGTCTATATATATCATAGTCTTTACATAAAATGCAACTTTGAATCATGATATTTGCAATCAGATATGTACTAAAAGAATATATATATACACTCATGTTTTTCATACCTATATACACTTCAATTTTCTGACAATGTGGTGCACAACCAATACAGTAAAAAATAGTCTTATTTCTCCATGTATATTTTTCTTGTCAGTACGTGACATTACGTAATGTTCTTCAATTACGTGCTACAAAGGCACAAGTAGCTGATATGTAATACTCCATTTCGTACTTCAATTTAATGTAATTGTTAATTATTCAACTCATGATTCATCTTAGTGGAGTTGAACAACATTGTGTGATGTAATCATCAACATTCTTTGCATGCTTGACAAGGAATAGTTACATTACAAGCGTAATGATCAGTTTAAGCGAAGACAGAACAAAACTTCCACTTGAATGGAATTGATGGCAAACAAACAGCATGTAAAACTTCTCACGAACTCTGTAGGTTATAGTAAAAAACCTTACCTTGTTACATTGCGTCAGTTCTTGTTGTCATTCTAGCTTGTCATCAACCTACTTTTTCACTCAGGAAATCTGAACGTCGACCTACTTCCAAGGTAAACACTGCAGCAACTTGTTCCTTAAACTGTTCTTGTCAGGCCATGTATCCAAACAACACCCTGATGACCATGCAATTTATGAAAACACGAGAATTTTACACCACTGCATAAAGCTTTTTCCCATTGCCATCTTTTCCTTGCACGGGAACTACTTGAACACTCTCTGTGCTGCTTCCACAGTTTTTATCAACACCGATATGATAATGCACTTCTCAAACCGTAAAACTACAACATAGTCGTGTGTGCTAAGGAATCCTTTATATTTCAACAATCTGTTGTTGTTCCATTTCAACAAAATAAGCAAACACACCTGTGCGAACTTTCGCACTATCTTCTGTGCGAACTTTCGCACTATCTTCTGTGTGTCTATGCCAGCTGTCCAAGCGTCGTCTAAACCTTGGATCAGACAACTTGTCCCTGAGTAAAGACATTAGATGCCATGTTTGAAT
The DNA here is from genome assembly GCF_977018435.1 of Lepisma saccharinum. Lineage (NCBI taxonomy): Eukaryota > Metazoa > Arthropoda > Insecta > Zygentoma > Lepismatidae > Lepisma > Lepisma saccharinum. The sequence goes on from NC_139254.1 coordinate 44,486,452, forward strand.
TATTTTAGACATAAAAGAAAGTGAAGGAATCTCAAATGATTGAATTACATTGTTTGTCGTGATACTTATCATGTTTTCTGGATGCTTTCTAACAATTACAGTGCTGCATTGCATGATTGTATCAAACAACAATCATCCCAACTTCCACAAAAATGTAGGATCACTAACTACAGGGATTCTACAGACATTATTGAGATTTTCAGTAACTGCTCGTACAGTGTATCTATGCCATAAGACATCTAACGCCATCAGGCGTTAATCAAGCGAATTACGAGGTGCATGTCAAAAGAAAGGGCTGATATTTTTTTTAAAAAAACAAGAAAATGATGGGAGAAGAAATTTATTGTGATCGATAAACAAGTACATACCTTGGCTATTTTTCGACGTAGTCACCATTAACCTCCAGACATTTCTGATAGCATGGGACAACTTCCGTATACCCTCTGCGTAAAAATATGCCGTCTGAGAGTGCAGCCAGTCCCGAACTGATGTCTTAAGCACGTCACTGTCGTTGAAACGCTTCGAGAAAAATTCCAGATCGTAGCATTTTTCTCCGCCGATTTTGGATGGCACGTCGCAGATTATTCAGTGTTTTGCAAAACACCTCTGCTGTAATTGTTCGTCCTGGTTCCAAGAATTCCACAAAAATCACACCCTTTTGGTCCCAAAACATGGTTGCCATGATTTTGTGAACTGATGGTGTTTGTTTGAATGTCTTTGCTTTAGGAGAACCAGAGTGCCGCCATTGCATTGACTGCTGCTTCAACTCCCCAGTGCCGAACGATATCCACGTTTCACGCCCCGTCACTATGTGCGAAAAGAGGTCATCCACATCCTCCCTCCAGCAGGCCAAAAAACCACGTTCATCTGTCCTCCTTTGCTCTTTGTGAGCATCTGTCAGCATTTTTGGTACCCCAGGTTGTCAGTCACAATTCGATGCACTGTTTTCGCAGACACTTCTGGAAACTCTTTGGCGAGTTCAGATATTGTGAACCGGCGATTGGAACGTTCTTTCTCGTTAACGCGTTCCACCAGATCGTCCGTCTGAACACTAGGCCTTCCGCTACGCTCATTGTCATGAACATTTGAATGCCCTTCCCGAAACTCTCTGCACCATTGCCTGACCTTCCCTTCACTCATCACTGTCGGTCCATAAATGGCACACAATTCCCGATCGATGTCAGCTGCATTCTGTCCTTTGGCGTTCAGAAATCGTATGGCAGATCTCACTTCACATTTGGCAGGTTTTTGTATTACAGCAGCCATTTCACCTTACTGCTACTCGCACGTACGCAACCTCACTCTGACGATTCTATCTCTGTTGCAAGCACAGAATACTAGGGCATGCTCCTGCGCATGCTCAACTTCATCAGTGTTGCCAATCCTGGGTAAAAAAATAACAGCCTTTTTTTTTTTTTTTGACATGTAAGTATCATGGCTTAACGTCATAATATCTGTGCATAATATGGACTTAAAACAAAATATTAAAATATTGTTCTTAATTATACCTTTCCGTAAACAGTGAAACATAGATTGTACATTTTTCATATGATGAAATCATCCTCGAAAATGTAAAACATTTTGCTCTGTTGGGCCCATGAAGATGAATGTATAAAGTATGAAAATGTAAAATCTGGGTTCCACTGTATTGCACTTATTCATACTGAAATATGCTAAACACACTATATTAAGAGCACCACTCCCAATGTAAAGGTATTTAATATTGAATTAATATGTTTTTCTGTAGTTAGCTCACTTGAAAGAAATAATAAAATATTACTTTTAAATTAAGTAAGTTGTAGATAAACTGAAGTGTTGGCTTTCTCTGTCTTTTTTTATTAATATCTACTTCAATATGTGATAGAATATGGGTTTGACTCAGGTGATGTTGCTTTCTTTCAGGAAATATAAACATCTGTTTGATGGGTGATCCTGGTGTAGCCAAGTCTCAGCTTTTGTCTTACATTGATCGTCTTGCTCCAAGAAGTAAGTTAAAACTGTATTTTTACTAAAGTAAAAAGTTGCAGTTGTGGTCCATTACCATATACAATGAGTTTACCAGACTAAATAAAATTCACACATTCAGTGACACGACGGGAATGCTCTGATGTTGGTCTCTCGCTGTACACTAAACTCGATATATATTATATGCTGCTCGGGAGAAGATAAGCCAGTGATGTTCTGTAACCAACATTATAGAAGTATTAAATTTTCAATGGGGGGAAATAAAAATAAATAAATAAAAAAGTAAAGTGCTCCCCTGTGCTTAGCACCACGCTATGAAGGCATATGGGGGGGGGGGTAACGCCCCACACTTTCTTGATCCGGTCGTGAGTGGGGGTGATGTGATCAGAGCCGCTTCCAGAAAAGTTCCCAGATTTGAATCGGCCAGGGATCGAACCCGGGTCCTTGAGCATGGTAGTCAGATGCGTTACTGACAGCCACCACGGCCACCATTTTGAAGTTTAGGATTTTCCATTATTTGCAACATTAGAATTCATGTCTTATATGCTTTGTTGTAATTTTTATTACATCCGAATTGAAACACCCTAATTTCAACTCCACATGTAAATGATGCATCCAAATTAATTATACATTAATGAATATACATAGTCCTAACGTTTCTGTTATCAAAGTAGTAATTAGTACATTAAAAATATTTCTACATGCACCTGACATTACCCCTCTGAATTTTTTTTCTGTGGGTGTATTCAACCAAAGTTACAACTCTGGTACCTCTTCATGAAAGGATTACTGTTGTCAGTGGGACAGTGACATATGCTACAGGCAACCTGGTGGGAAATCGAGTATCGAGATCCTACGTGTGTGTCGTGTGGCACAAGTAGAAATGTACTAAAATGTACAAATTTTTTAAAATGTACTAATTACTACTTTTCTCACAAACTTTAGGACTATGTATAATTCATGGATGCATCATATACATGTGGAGTTACAGACAGTTGAAAATAGGGCATTTCAATTCGGACACCCTCTATTATCATGACTTTTTCACTATTTTCAGTGCCTTCTTGTCTGCAGTTGGGCAATTTTAGTGCCTAGAAGTCCAACTTCTGACTTCATAAGTAGGGACGTGAATTTTTTGTTTTAACGATAACACTGAAAAGTTGAGGAAAGCAAAATCGAGTGTTTAAAATGTATTTGGGTAGGTTAAGGAGGAAAGTTTTCGGTGTTTCAGAATCGCGAATTATGCCATTTTTTCAGAATAGATTTTTACACTTTAACCTGAAAAACGCCTTTGAAATATGCAATATGAACTGGGGAAAACACTTCTGTTCAAACTACCTGATTAGATCTTTCATTTGTAGTCTAGCTGGTGATAGTTTGATTCAAAAGAGATTATCACGCTTCATTTATTGCAGTTTGGCGCAGACATGACTCAGGGTTCCCACATGCCTGGAAAAACCTAGAATTCTCAGGGAATTTGAAGAAAAGTAAAAACTCATGGAAAAATCATCTATTTATCATTGAATACCAATGAAACACATCTGAAGGACAAACTAACTCTCTAGCCTTCTTAAACCCGAAGGTTCATGGCTGCAGCAACACAGGCCTTCCATCTGTCCCTATCCTGAGCAAGATCTATATACTCTTTTCCATCCCTACCGATTTCCTTTAGGTCCATCTCAACGTTGTTCCTCCATCTTCATCTTGGCCTTCCTACAGGTCTCTTACCATCAGGTTTGCCAACAAGAATCCTGTGAACTTCTCTTTCCTCTCCCATTCGTGCCATATGGCCTGCCCACCTAAGTCTTCTTGATTTAATCATTGTAATAATATCTGGACATGAATACAAATTATGTAATCTTCTCCATTCACCTGTCTCCTCATCCCTTTTAGGTCCAAATATTTTCCTAAGGATCTTATATTCAAGATTTATTTCACAAAAGGAAATAAAGAAAACATAGTACACGAATACTACAGCTTTACCAATTTATGTTCCTCTTTCAATGTAAGGGACCAAGTTTCGCATCCATATAATATTCCAGGCAAAATTACTGTTTTGTATATTTTAACTTTTAGTTTCTTAGATGTTAAGCTAGAAGACAAAAGTTTATGATGAGAAAAGTAACATTAATTTCCTGAATTAAGCCTGCTTTTTATTTCCTCTTTAATATAATTTTCATTTGTTAGTATTATTCCTAAGTACTTGATTTTGGAAACTGGTTCAAACAAGTTGTTATCAATTATTACCTAACACTTGGTTTTGGCCTGTACGCATTTATTTAGTTTTCTCTGCTAACTTCCAAACCTATCTCTTTAGCTGCTTTGAAAAATATTTTAGCATTATTCTTAATTAATAATTAAAGTCATGAATTTTGGATTTGTTATTTTGAAAGACACCCTGTATTATCTTCTGTTTGTCGAAAGTATTCTACATATACACACCCAGTCTTACCATATAAATATTTCAAAGCTCTGAGTGAAATAACAGATTATGCTTTATACATGGACACAAAGTACAAAATTACCACCTTTGACCTGCACATCTAAGTGTCTGTGGCCACTCATCAATTGCATTATGCCTGTATCAAGGGGGAAATCTTCCACTGCCTTCACAAGATAGTGGTTCAAAGTGACAATACTGCATTATATATTCTTGCAAATCTTGTCATGAGGTACAGACCACAATTTCTAGTCCAGGAAGCTGAGGCCTGCACTGCCAAATGATCCATCTGAAGGAGAAATGAAGTTGAGCACAGTGTCTCAAGACACTGCTGGGTTGTTTGAGCCATATGAGCTGGTGTACAATCCTGCTGAAAACTCTACTCCTGGCAATGGAATAATATTGCTTAGATCCTTGACCATTATCTCCAGGACTGTCTCCTGGTACACTCAGGCTGATGATTTTTACCTCTTCCGTACAGAAAAGGAGCTCAGTGACGCTATCATAATGCCCCATTTTCCACCACACCATGATTGAAGCAGAATGTGGCATACATCCTGTCATTCTGCAAGTTGAAAACTGCCAAATAATCCAGTAGGCACTTTGCCTTTATATCTTTCTGAGAAAGTGGTCTGTGTGTTGTTTGTAAGCTTTCAGTCCTAGGTCACTTTGCAACATACGAGACATGGACATTTTGGAACTGATCAGTTCACAGACCATCACTGACTTCCGTACACTGATTTATCCAGTTGCACATTCCTTATAGTACGTGGCTGTCCCTGGCTGGTCCCATCTTTCAGTTTTCCACTGTTACTGAAATGCTGGACAGTACGATACTTGAATCACATGGGAGGTTTGAAGCTTCTAGAGAATCTTGAAAATTGCAGCTGACTTCCATATCTTACAGGCTGCTAAACAACCACATGGCTTTCGTAACCACCCCATTCAATTATGAAAACTAAAGACGAAATGTTTTCTCACTTCCGTAGGCCAATTAGCAATGCCTTTGAACACCACATGATTGTGACGGTGTTTGAAAGTTTTTGTGTGCTGTAAAAAAATTGTAAGAATTCCCAAAAAAAACTTACTCCTTAATTAAATAAGGTACTCACGTTTTCCGCAAAACTGTTTTACATTATTTTCTATTAATTTCGGTAGCCACTGCCACCATCCTCGTTGGAATTCGTTGTGTTGTTGTTTGGTGCGTTTCTGTTGTTTTTTCTAAATCACCACTACGTGTGATACTGTCGTCTGCTCTTCACCGGTGTTAATTATTGCAATAACGGAAGCCAGGCGTGGTGTGCCTGACCACTATCTATGTTCAGTTCATGGTTGTAGTGCATGATGGTGTGTGTTTCTTTGATTTAAGTTTAAGTGCATAAAGATATCATTTGATTATTTAATTTGTTGTATTATTGGCTGATACTGATGTAGTACACAAAATTTACTAATTGGTCTACTGATCTGATTTAAAATTGCAAGTGCTCCTTGAAAGTTCGATGAATGGTTCATTCACCTCCTTAATTAATGTACATAACTGGGTGTTTCTGGTGGATTTTGATGACATAATATTGCACTAAATTACAGATTGTTTATAAATATATCAGATCGGTAATATTACTGATAAAAGAGATGTACGATAGGGCATTGTAAAATATATTTAGAATAGTAATGTACTGGGTATTGAGTACTCTGGAAAAAATGTGCTGATTCTGGAAAACTCGGGGAAAATACAGTTAAGAGTTTACGTGAGAACCGTGATGACTGACAGTGCTTAACCTCTTCCTGAAATAGAGTTCATTCTGGGGGTACCTTCCCAAAAGGGAAATTTCGCACAAACTGGAAAATTTTCAGGAAAAGCACATTTTTGTGTTTGGTGGGGGGGGGTCCATACAAGACAGTATTTTAAGGTTGCAGAGATATTTTTGTTAAGGAAATGTGATGTGTTCAAAGATTTGGGTGTTATCATTCAGTAAACATTTCATAATTAGTGGCTGATGAGGTGAAATAGTTTTCCAAATGCAAGAAATTTAGTCATTTCTTCCAAAGGTAAGCCAATTTTTTTTTTGTAATTAAAACTAAAATCTGTCTAAATTTTCCAGAACTAAAACAATGTGAAAATCTTAAGCATATAAGGAGTAGTAAAAATGCATGTAAACATAACACAGATTTTAAATTGATAACACCAAATTTTGCTCTAAACTGCGAAAAATAGCACCAAATTGCAGTAAAAAATAACATCGAAATTTAGGAAAAAATAAAATGAAAACTTCATGTCCCTATTAATAAGGAATTCAGTCCAGAACTAAAATATGTAATCATAAAGTGAAAAAGAAATAATAAAAATTAAAATTTTTGAGCAGCAAATAACACAATCAGCAGTCATACATACAAAGTTGCATTCACTTTACCGCCCATTAAAGAAAAATGTAGTAAAATATATTTAAAGTAAGAAGCTAAAAGAAACCATTAATGATGGAAGTTGTGTCTAATCCTTTTAAAAGATGTATTTTTCTTTCCTTGTCTTAAGGCCAGTATACCACAGGCCGTGGTTCATCAGGCGTTGGTCTGACGGCTGCCGTGATGAAGGATCCATTGACAGGGGAGATGGTGCTGGAGGGAGGAGCTCTCGTGTTGGCTGATCAGGGTGTTTGCTGCATTGACGAGTTCGACAAGATGGCTGATGTTGACAGAACTGCAATTCATGAAGTTATGGAACAACAAACAATTTCCATTGCTAAGGTATATTTTCTTCTTTAAAACTTACAAATATACATATCGTTCATAATTGGGAAATGAGAGAGCCGGTAGTAGATAAATACATAGAAACTAGTACTCGCTTGTTCCACAAAACTGGACATCACCATCAGCCGCACACTCAACAAATTCATTACCACTGTCTACAGGAAACCAGATGCAGGTAACCAGTACATACACTCTTTTTCCAGCCATCCCCCCAAAACAAAAAGATAATTCATACTATGGGAATGAGAGACGTGGTAATAGGTAGATAATTCAGGTACTCACGTTTTCTGCGAAGCTGTTTTAAGTTATTTCCTATTAATTTCGGAAGAACAAGGATGGTGGCAGTGGCTACCGAAATAGAAAATAAGAAAACAACTTTGCGGAAAATGTGAGTACCTGAAAATGCTAATGTGTGGCTGAACTTTTATCAAAGAGCCTTCTCTACTGTTGAGAGAAGAGGACCTACGACAAAAGGTAGCTACCATTACTGAAAAAGCTCTGAAACATGGCTACACAGAAACCCAGTTTCCACACTCTTACAGAGAGCATGAACAAGAAAACATGACGTTGACTTACAGAATGCCTCAAAGCTTCCCCGTCGACTGTCTGACAATATGCCAACCGATCGTAAAAACTGCAAAGTGCACGTTGTAGCATATCCCGAGAAAGTCCTCTTGTTTCGCCCACAATGCGATCCCATAGATCATTCAGGGAGTGTGGTTTGGTGCGATAGATACACTTTTGTCCTTCATGTGCCCCCATAGAAAGTAATCCAGGGGTGATAGATCAGGAGATCTTGCAGGCCATTTGATCATACCTCATCTTCCAATCCATCGTTGTGGAAAGGTTTCATGTAAGTATTGTCGAACTTCCCATCCATATTGTGGCGGTGCTCCGTCCTGTTGGATCCAAACACGATTAAAGTCCTGTGTGGACACTTGGATGGGAGGGTAATCTGTTCACAAAGCATTGTCAAATACACGAAAACCTCGTTAATACGAAGTTCAAGGGACCAAAAAATGTCAACTTCGTATTAAACGACTTCAAGTTATCCAAACTTTTCAAGATGGCGCCTGTTTTCAGGTGTAAATAAAGTAGAGTATAAATTACCCCCACAAAGGATGTTTTATACTTGGTGGTAGCTCAGAAAATAAGCTTTATATGTACTATATAATAATATTGTACGTTTTAAAGAAAGTGTAAAATATGTTACACAAAATGAGAACACGGAGCTTAACGCGGACACAAAGATTCCAAGGAGATGGTTAACACCATTTATCCTGCCTAGTTATACAACCGGTTATGCATGGGATGCATGTCGTGGCAAAAAGTCTTATAAAAAATGGTATTTTCTTTTAATTGTGCAAAGTCGTTGCTCTTCCACAAAATTCTTACAATTTTAGTTCATAAGAAACCAGTTTGCACTGAGTCCTACGGAAAGGAAAACAATCTCGTTTATTGCAAGAAGTGAAACTCGGAAGAATCTTGACAGTAGTCACACTGGCACAAGCAAGAGACGGGAGATAATCGGACAGAATGAATATTGAATTTTACGTACATTCACTAGAACATTGTCCGTTACAGGATTAACTGGTAAGAGAAGATTCTCTTTTCCTGGCACAAAACAAAACAAAATAATCGGGGCTGTAAATTTCGTTCTGGTTCGGCTGTCTAAAACACATCGTAAAAGAAGTCACATATTCTTTGCTGCAGTTAACTTCATATTCGCTCCTCCCCCTTTACAGGGATCAGTTCAAACTCTTCCTCAACTTGCATTGTAATCCACTCTGAAAAAGTAAACACACAACTTGTGATCTGTTTGCACCGAATGTGTATCCTATGACACATTAAACAGTGCCGCACTCGATAATCACTCTGGTTTGGATCCCACTTTAAACTGTATATTTAGTCTCACTTAGCTCATCAGCATAAAATGAACTTAAAACAAGCTTTACGAAACTTGCGTATTTTCAGATTAATCGACAATTTATTGTAGGTTTCAGGAGTATTCTGGAGGTGATACACTGCTCCGCCAAAACATTTCCTCTCGTATTCCTACATTGAGCATTGCAGGTTGTTGTTGTTGTTGTTTTTTTTTGTTTTTTTTTAACAGCAGCACGCTAATGGTTCTGAAGAAAAGCGGGGATTATATGGCTTTGCGAGATTCAAAACAATGACGCTTATTCCAGTGGATCCGCATTTTAAAGATAACGCAGTTGCAGTTGTCTAAGACTGAACTTTTTATCAGCAGTGTGAAAAAAAAATGATCTTGCATTACCTTTTACCATGTAACAGACAATAATACGGGCAATATTTCGTATCCAGACAGCTGCATTCAAACAAGAAAGAGGGACCTGAATTCTGCAATTATCACATTATGATGCACACCAGTGGCTGATAATGAGCTGTTGTAGGAGAAGGAAGGGGGTCACTTTTCTTTTACTTATCATGCGGTTTTTGTTCGTTTTTGGGAAACGTATGAAGCGGGAAACTGGAGTTGCAACATACGTAAGATCGACGTCAACTTTCGCAGGAAACCTAGAGTCGTTTTCACGTTCAGAAGACACAATGGGCTCTTATGGGCAATGCTTTTCTTATGGGAAATACGAGCGCGCTGTTGTCAAATTTCTGGATTTACAAATTTAGCTTAAGTAAAATCGGTACCTGCAATTTTGCAGGAAATTTTGTAGAGAATACGATGGTGAACACAAAAAACTGGTAACTTGCTTACATAATTTTAGATAAATTAAAAACGCAAATTTTCTGTGAAAACACAATTTTTACATTGTTTTCATTCCTAACGTTGAAACATGCCGTAAAATTGAAGCTTTCATTATGAAAAAAATTGACACTGTTTTTTAATTGTCATAGGTGACGGTGGTACTCAGAATTTATCAATACTTTAAAGCATATTTGCATTAAAAAATATTCAAATAAAGTATGTGGAAATTTTTTATATTCGTGCAGTAGAAAATGTCGTCGCTGGCCATTTTTTGTTCTGTAATTCCAAGTAAAAACTTCCAGCGACAAAGTTGTGGAGAAAATAATGAAATTATTTTTTATAACCACTCAAAGGTTCCCATAAATATTACTTCCATGCAATTGGAGTTTCTTTTTAACCCGAACCGCGCGCGAAGTAAGGAGACATTGTCTGGCCATCTTGAGCCGACTCACCGCAGCATTCCGGCTATCACCACAAAGTTTTCCAGTTGTTATTTTATTTCCATTCAATAAAAATATGAACTTCATGCAGTTTGTTATAATAGAATTGAAATTACTTAAATTTAATAATTGACAATTATTTCCAATGCTGCTGTTGTGAGCAACATTAGTGCTGTCGCAAATACACGTTGTTTTCGTTTACATTACTGTCGACATTAATGCAGAAATGAAGATCACCTTTCAGTTTCCAACGTACACATAAATTCATAGACACCATATTAACCTTTGAAAGGCTTTCCAACACGTGACAAAATATGGGGCTTCAAGATAGAAATATGACATGCCTTGCTTGAGTCATTCGCGTCTTATCAGTTCACGTGGGCCATAACTCATTTGTTTGTTTGGGTTGCAACTTGACTCTAACCCATGTGCCAGGGTCCCCTTACTTGAGTGAGAGATCTGCTTTGGTCTGTTTAGACTTTTTCCCTCTCCCGAAAAAGTGTTTTCAGTTGTGTGAGCTCTGTGATTTTTACTTTTTTAAGTGATTTCTGAAGTGTCATATTCGTGCATTACACTCGCGTGTGTAGTGATCGCAATGGATCATAGTAAAAAGGGTAACTGTAACGTTCACAGTATAATATTAATATTAATAATTACATATAATTATCATTATATATACAAAATATGTAACACCTTCATTGTGAAGGAAGGTCATCATTTCCCGGCGACATGAGCTAGCGCTGTATTGGCAACACTGTGCGGTTTCTCCATAAGCGCCGTTGTCTCTTCTGAACGTGAAAACGACTCTAGATGACAACGCATTAAGCGGGTTGATGATCTTTAGTTGGCCTATGTGGCTTCGATTATCTGTAACAGTTTCCCTTTTTTTTATGAAGTTCTACAGGGCACAAAGAACACACTTTTAATAAAAGTGGTTACCGGAAGTTGTCTGCTACCAGGCCACAAGTTGCTCGCTCACAGGAAATTGCTGTACCTCGAGCTCAGAGCTAGATAGATGGGTGTGACTTCCAGGTGCCATGCCTTGTATTTTGGAACATTCGTGCGATCTTATCTCGCATTTCTCATCTAGCACTGGTGAATATTTCCTAGGTGGCGCATTCAGCGGGGAAAGAGCTTAACCTCCCATGCACATTGACAAAGAATGTCAATGTCCAGCGGGCATTTCGGGCTGCTTCCCTCGAGTTGTCAGCAGCTCTTAGGACAAGGAAGCGTGTCAAGGTCAAGTTAAAATAACGTCCAAGCTCTCTCCACATTCGATCTTCTCTTGTCGACTTACGCAGGTGTCTACTTCGAATTAAGCGAAACCAGTTTTGCGGAAGGGTCTTGTAAACAACTTCGTATTAAAAATTATCCGTATTTCGATTTATCCGTACTGAAATACATTATAAATCCTATCTTATCGGCTGGGGAATGGGAAGAACTTCAGATTAAAGGGTACTTCGTATTAACCAATATCGTATTAACGAGGTTTTCCTGTACTTCTCACCTGTCAGATTGCCGTCAATGAAGAAAGGGCCAAGAACGATGCCTCCCATCATTCCTACCCAAACATTCAGTTTCTGTGGGTATGATGTTCCATCACCCAATGTGGGTTTTCATCACTACAATATTGACAGTTCTGTTGGTTCACCTGCCCATTTGACATAAATGTCGCTTCATCAGAGAATACAATGTCATTGAGGTGAATACCTACTATCGTTATCGATATTTCGCATCATTACTTCGCAAAATTCAATACGGCGATCAAAGTCATCTTCCGTCAGTTCGTGCACTAAATTCACTTTGTAGGGTTTAAACTTACTGCACACTAAAATTCGTTGCACTGAACTCTGGGAAATGGCCAGCATGTTGGCAACGCTGGTTGTTGATGCATGCGGATTTTTCACAAAAGATTTTAACACATCCAAAGAAACTGCCTCCTTGCTACACGATTTCGGCCTTCCTGATCGGACACGGTCTTTAACACTTCCACTTGCTGCAAAACGTCAAATGGTTCTTTCGACGGTTGAGTTTGAAATTGGGTTACGTTCAGGAAATGTAGCATTAAGTAACTGTCGCACCTTGGTATACGATCGCTTGCGATCTCCATAGCCACGCATCATTAATAACATAATACGTTCTCGTTCACTGAGCTCCATTTTGACCACTGACACGGACACACATCTCCTTCCTTTGGCACAACACTCACCAACATGAGCGACATGCAGAACGTTCGCAAGGACGATAACAAATGCAACTGACCTTCGAGGAAGTTGACTATAATCTACAAGGTATGTGTACAGGTAGAGTCCATATCCAGACGAACCGTGGAAGGAAAAGTAAAACAAATACGTACCTGATGCTCTTAATTCGTCGAATAGGATTGTTAGCTACAAAAGAGTATGTTACTCTGTTGTAAGGAAGGATTGTATAGACTGGCATTCTTTAATTCAGTAATTTGCGATATGTTGTTTTCCACAAACTATCAAAACAACCCGGGGAAAGGACTAGAGGCAGTAAAGGAAGAAACAAAGAGAAGTAGAAGTCACGGCCTCGAAGTAAGGTACCATCCCAGCATTCGCCTTGGGGAACTGAGGAAAACCGATCTCCCGCTCAATCACCCCTGGATTACATTCTAGGGGCACTTGAAGGACAAAGTGTATTGCACCAAACCACACTCCCTGAATGATCTACGGAATCGCATTGTGGACGAAACAAGAGGACTTTCTCGGGATATGCTACAACGTGCACTTTGCAGTTTTTACGATCGGTTGGCATATTGTCAGACAGTCGATGGGAAGCAGTTTGAGCAGTTGCTTTGAGGCAGTAAAAAAAAAAGGTAAAGTGCTCCCCTGTGCATAGCACCACGCCATAAAGGCGTATAGGGGGTGTGGGGGTAACGCCCCACACTTTCTTGATCCGGTCGTGAGTGGGGGTGATGTGATCAGCATCACGCCCCTGACCGCCTTTACCCCCCAGGGTTTCCCCCAGGTACCCATGTTATTCGACGCTGGGTGGGTGCCGGGGCCGCTTCCATCGTTAGAAAAGTTCCCGGATTTGAACCGGCCGGGGATCGAACCCGGGACCTTTAGCATGGTAGTCAGACGCGTTACCGACTGAGCCACCGCGGCAGTCTGTAAGTCAATGTCATGTTTTCTTGTTCATGCTCTCTGTAATTTGTAGTGTACAGTTACCCACAGGAATACAGTAAACAATACTTTCAGACAAATCTAATTTTTTGCAGTCAAACGTAGCACACCCTATCTCTTCCACGAATGACGATAGGTCCAAAATGAGTTCGGATTGTCATTTGTGGGACGATTCTAGCCTAAATTGATGTGTCATACATACCCCTTTTCATTTGAAAATATTGTGTGATATCTAGGGATGAGACGAAGCTGAAAATTTACGATGCCGATGTATTCACCAATAATTTTTGGAACCGATACCGATGCCGATATTTAACTGATTCCGATACATAAGATTATTAAACAGAAATGGGATGTTATTGTCTGCATGACAAAAATAAATTTGCTATGTACATTTCTATTGCATATCATAAGTATATACATATATATTCTCAAGAGATGCGAATGTACATTTGCATCTACAAATGGTGGTCATGTGAACCTTTAAGAACATGATTCTCAAGAGATTTAACATTAGTGCACAAGCAGGTCTTTGAAATGCAAAATTAATTCCTGTTCTTAATGTTGGCAATTTACTGCTGTCAGATTCAACTTCAGAAACACGAGTTTTGGAAGCAGTTCAGGAAGTATCCTACTACTTCTCTTATCGCATATCTGTTCAACAACACTGAACACTCAATCACTGAATACTGATGCAGCAGGTATGCCCAAGTATTTTCTCAGCACTTGCTTCAGGTTTGAATACTCATTTTTGAATTTCCAATACAACAGCAGATCCTGGTTCAACAATGTACTGTTTTTATTTCCGATTTTGAGTTAGTTTGCTCCTCTGAATGAGAGTTTGCAATAATTTTATTACAAGAACTCTACAATAATGATAAATCATAACCTAATTGTCAATAAATCTTACAAAACTAGAATTTATAACTTATTAGAAGGTAAAACTCTAGTATAATCTGTACCGGTTTAAATATCTGCTTCGGCACATCCCTAGTGATATCCAATATTGCAGTATCCAAGATGGCTGCCATGATGGCCACACCCCCATTAAATGCAGTTTCCGCACCAATACCCACTTGCAACATGTGATTTTCCTCCACCCACGTGTATCATTATTACTGGCCTGTCCCGATACTTTTGATTAACCCTGTATATTGCTGTAAATCTTAAATTCTGCAGTTTTTGAATGTTGCAACAGTATTCCATTCAAGATGGTGACACTAATGTGCAATGCAGTTGAAATAAGCTCATCACAAAATGAAGAAACTTTCTGATTTTTATGGTACTTCGGATGAAAAAGAAGAATAGTTAAAAGGTATTACTGGCCAAATAATATGATATGTATGGAACGTCTTATACTGCTAACTGCTAGTTTGAAGGTCCTGAATATACCTCGTATAAATGTTATGTTAATTACAGTTTAGAAAAACTAAAGAAGGAGTGAGCAAAACCATGTATAAATTTGAAATTTCGAAGGATCTGACATCCCTTGCGCCCCACAAATCTGGCAAATACCGGATTTCAGTCAGTTGAACATGAACAGAAGCTTACTTTTTTCAATGTAGGAAAGCCAGAAGTGCTTAAAGACCATTCCGTAACATCCCATGTGGGCCAGTGGCTAACTACTGACAGCCAGCCTATTACTATTACCGTTTGTGTTTATGTTCACCTAGATGCTTCCCTTGAATTATTTCACAAGAGGTTGTTTAAGTATTCTCTCGAATCTGCAAGAAACGAAGGAGGTACCAAATTGACTCACTTTCTTTTAAGCATTGCAAGCATAGTGGATACTATTTTAATATTCCTCTCTAATTCTTGAATATTTTAGAGTGAAACTAGAGTAAATTGATGCATATACTTGCAGTGGATTACTTAACTATTAATATTAATCAAGATATGGATCAACTTTCAATTGTTGTAATATTCTAGCATCAACGTTAGTATCAGTGAAAACCAGTAAGAGTTCTGTCATAAACTCAGCCAATAAATAATGTTTGCCAGTTTTGACATAATTACTTTTTTTTAAAGTATTAACAAATTGGTTCTGTTTGGCAGTATTTTAAAAATGTACTTTTAAATATACTAGGGATGGGACCGATTAATTGGTAATCTATCGGTATCGGCATATATAGGCATATCAGTTTATCGGTAAAATTACCGATCCGATATATCAATAAATAGCTGATAAATTAGTGCAAAATTCTGGCATTTTGTTGTAATTTTTATGGATAACCTCCATGCTCTACTTTCTAAAAAAGTAAATGCCCAAATATGCAACTTCTTTTGCACTGCAGTCACCTTGAAACAATTTATTAAGGAGGTCAACGAACCTTTCAGGTTCTTCAAGGACCATGTCTAATTTTTAGAGGCACATATTTTTTGGTAAATAAAAAAGCAAAATTTTGGTACAAAAACAGAGTCTATTTCAGGTTCAAAAGCGGTAAATAAAATAAAATTTCGATGTTATAGCAGTGAATAATCTCATCAAAAGTGCTATATGAAATTACATTTTGGTTTTAAAATTGTGAATATAATCCTAAATTTGATTTAAAAACTACACTTATTACACAAAATATACTTTTCCCTTCTAATAGCACATTTATGTAGTTACCAGAGTATTAAGTTTATTCCTGTGTAAAGGTATCCATTTTTGCTTCTCAAATATTTACAGCAAAATTAATCAATTTTCCGTGAATTGCATAACTCACAGGATACTTCAGACTTCAGAAAGTGTCGCGTCGGTATATAAACGTTATAAATTTCATGTTTAAGAGTCAATTTCGCATTTTGCAGTTCATTTCGCATTATTTCGTGACAAAACAGGGTAGAAAAATGCACCTCAGACCTTTCAGAAACATGAGAAATGAACATTACAGCATGTTATTTCATATTTTGTGTTTTCGTCAAAAACGAAATTTGCATGCCTCTACTAATTTTATATCGGATCGGTAGAATATCGGTATTGGTAAATTTTATATCAGTACTTTATCGGTATCGGACAAAATTTCATATCAGCCCATCCCTAAAATATACATACTGTACTTGAAATTAATGAATGTAAGAATCGTTTACATAAAGTTTTGAAATTTGAACCATGCTACCATCTATTTCTAGGCTGGTATAATGACTAGTCTGAATGCTAGAGTGAGCATTCTGGCTGCTGCCAACCCTGCTTACGGGCGTTACAATCCAAGGAAGACCATTGAGCAGAACATCCAGTTGCCAGCTGCCCTCTTGTCCAGATTTGATCTCCTCTGGCTCATCCAAGATAAACCTGACAGGGACAACGATTTGAGGTGAGGCTAGTAACATAAAAATTGAATACCGCCACCGAAGACTGTGGGTTTGAGTCCTGTATTTCCTTTGCGATTGATTGTTTCTTCATGAATGTCATTAAATATCATTCATCAATTAACCTAAAGATGTAGAAAATGGGAATATTCAATTTTGTATTTTTCTTATTTTGAAATGTTCATTCTCATTTTTACCAGGTAAATCTCACTTGGTAGAAGCAATTGGTTAACCCTGTAAGTTTCTGACAGGGTTTATTTTAGTCCTTCCTTAGTTTCTTTTACCTTCCTAACAACATATTCTAAGGCAAAATTAAAGAGCAATGGAGATAATGCATCTCCCTGTCAACCCATCATGAATTGTAAATTTGTCAGACATATTAAAAAGACTGGCTAGATCTTGCTCAGGATGGGGACAAATGAAAGGCCTGTGTTGCTGCAGCCATAAACCTTCAGGTTTAAGAAGGCTAGAGAGTTAGTTATATTAATAACCACACAAATTTTACTTTCTGTCTCACTGTTACATACTTTTATCACATTTACAAGCTTCTATCTCTTTTAACCAAATCATATGCTTTTTTTTAAAATCAATGAATAGCCGATCGACATTTTGATTATATTCCCACTTTTTATATTTGTTGTATGTGGACTCAGATTTTGATTAAACGAGGTTTCAAGTGACTCTTCATTTATCTCAGGATATGAATGTCTGGGTTTTGACAAAGACCATTAAAATATATTCTTTCCTATTTACATTACGTAAGGTATTTCTTGAAAGTAGACGTACATATAACTTTATTTTTGAAATACTGTAAATGAATTATGATCTTCAGTGATTAAGTTTTTTCCTCAAAAATGTGTTAAAAAAAGGGTGCATCTTATATGCCAGCAAATACAGTACTTCACTTTCTGTAGGGCCTCCCCGATGGTGCAGTGGTACCGTTGTTGCCTTGTAATTAAGGAGTCCCAGGTTCGATACCTGGTGGAGGCACATAGTGGTTCGGATCCCACTTTAAACTGTAGGTCAAGTCCCGATTAGCCTTACTGTGCATAAAGTGGACTTAAAACACCAAATTAACTAACATTACTGTCTGTAAAAGAACTATTTTTGCTCAGGTGCCCAGCTTTCTCCTATTTATTTATAACATTTTTCTCAAATTCTAAGAGATGTATTGACTAAATTTATGTAAAACCCTTGGCATTACAAAAGTTGTTAGAGGCTGATCATGTTCTAGCCTGATTGATTCACATAGATATACAGAGAGCTCGGTACTAGCTCTTAGCAGGGAAAGAGCATACACGTTTACTGTGGAGTTAATATGCAAGTAAAATTGATCTAACAGATAAGTTTTACTTAAAATTAATGCAACTGTTTTTCAAAATAATAAAATTGCATGTACGAGGGCCACTATTTATATTTTGAGCCTTGGCAACACTGATTGAAGTTAGGCGCAATGCACGGAATCATTTGGCATTATTGACCATAAGGTACTTCAAATGTTTTGTCAATAGCTTCATTTGTGTTGTTTATGTTGCCTTGGAGATTGCGTGACAACAATAAAATGGAATTAACTCGTGAACATTTTCGTGCGATGATTTTTTACGATTTTCAACGTGGATTATCAAGACAAGAGTGCATCGATCAACTTACTTCCACATTTGGCGATGAAGCCCCATCCTTTGCCACTGTGAAACGCTGGTATAACGAATTTAATCGTGGCCGCCATTCGCTCACCGACGAGATTCGCGAAGGTCGTCCAAAATCAGTTGTTGTTCAAGAAAACATTGATGCTGTGCAAAACCTAATACTGCAAGATCGTCATGTGACATACTGTGAGATTGAGGCAACCATAGGCATTAGTTCCACCAGCATATATAAAATATTACATGATCATTTAGCTGTGAGAAAGGTATGTTCTCGTTGGATCTCACACAATTTGACAAAAACTCAAAAAGATGCTCGCGTCAATTGGTGCAAACAAATGCTCAATAAATACAATCGTGGTTCTTCAAAAGACGTATATAAGATTGTAACAGGTGACGAATCATGGAGATATGCATATGAGCCGGAATGTAAACAGCTGTCGACTGACTGTATGGATGTTTCAAGATGAACCGAATCCAACAAAAGTTGTTCGCGCTCGAAGCACATCGAAACAAATGGTCGCCTATTTTTTCGGGAAAACTGGTCATGTAGCAACTGTGCCTTTAGAGTAACATAGAACGGTCAACTCTGAATGGTACACAACAATTTGTTTGCCAGAGGTCTTCGGTCAAATATGGAAAACAAACAAACGCCGTCGGATCATTCTTCATCAAGACAATGCCAGCTGTCACACATCTCGTCTAACAGCCGACTTTATGAACAGTCAAAAAATCGAATTGATGGGTCATCCGCCGTACAGTCCTGATTTATCACCCAATGACTTCTTCTTGTTCCCTGAATGTCAAGAATAAATTGCGTGGACAACGATTTTCGTCGGCGGAAGATGCCGTTGGTGCGTTCAAAAACCATATTATGGAGGTATCTCAAGAATATTGGAAAAACTGCTTTGCAAATGGTTTGAACGAATGCAAAAGTGTATTGACCATAAAGGAGAATACTTCGAAAAACAATAAAGCAGTTTTCAATGCCAAATTCCTGTTTTTTCATTGTTAGGCTCAAAATATAAATAGTGACCCTCGTATTAAATAAACAAGCACTGGAGTACTTTATTTTACTTTACTACTTATTGTGAGGAGGAAAAAAGAAAACCTTTAACTATTTGAAGATGAACTCCATGCGGCGGTCTTTCATTGAATTATTCATTTTTGCTTGTACGACTTACCATTCAGAACACCAGATTATACAGAGTGTCCGAAAAGTCACGCAACGCGGTGTTTACGACCGTATAACGGAATAGCGAAACGGAATGAGAAGAAACGCTTTCTGCCAAGATAATGCCCTGTATGGATTACACAGATGGCTTATTGAGATGAAGGTTAACCCAGTAGAATCATGGGAAATGGTTCGATGGTTTACTGTATGTGCAAATTACAATTACTTTATATTTGATGGCAAAATCTATCAGCAAAATAATGGTCTATCAATGGGAAACCCAGTATCCGGAATCATCTCCAGCATTTTCCTTCATTACATAGAATCTCCAATTGTTAATGCGATAGGTGCGGATATCAAACTCTACATCAGATATGTAGATGATGTGCTAATTATTGCTAAAAATGAGAACACCATCATGGACGTATTTAAATCGTTAAATGAATCACATCGTCGCATAAAATTCACTTGCGAACCCATGAATAACAATGTAATTTCTTTCCTTGATCTGCAAATTAAGACAACTGACTCAACAATTCAAACATCAGTCCATAGAAAAAATTAGCGGGGGAAAAATACATCCATGCCAAATCAGAACATTCGCGTATAACAATGGATAACATATTTTTAAATTTTTTCCTGAGAGCACAAAGACTATGTTCTAATAATGAGGATATCAAAAATGAAGAAGAAAGGCTCTTTAATATAGCAAAAGAAAATGGCTTTCACACTAACAGAATAAACCAAATCAAAAAACAAGTTGCAAGAAAACTAAAGGAAAAGAGAAATACAGACAAAGATGAAAAATCTGTTGAAAAGAAATTTGTGTGCATTCCATTCCACAAGGGATTCTCACATAAAATTGCAAAAATTTTTAAAAGTTTTAATTTCAAAATTGTTTTTAAAGCACCAAGAAGTTTGGAATGTACATTTAATGAATTCAAAATGAGAAACTCGCTACCAGATGTGGAAACCACAGGAATATATAATATAAGTTGTTCATGTTCAAAAGATTATGTGGGACAAACAGCAAGGAAAATGGCAATAAGATGGCACGAACATGATTTGGACATTATAAATCTAAACCCAAGAAGAGGTTTGTCAACTCATATCATCGAAGAGAAGCATTTGATTAAAAAGAGAAGGGTTTTAAAAAGATTAACGGGAAACACAGAGTTGAATGTCTGGGAAGCCTCGTTCATTGCAGAAGAACACTGGAATAAATTAAATAATGAAAATGGTAACATAGATCCAGTGTGGAGTTTTCTTTTTCACAAATGGAGTAAGCCACCATCTTTAAAATTTAATGTAACAGAAAACATCAAGAGACTTTGTGAAAACAATGATGAATTTGAATTACCTGATGATATTTGGGATTCATAATTTAAAAAATTCTAAAATAAAAATAAAATAGACTGCTTTTTTCAGTTAAGTTGCTATATTACAACAATGTAACATTGACAACATCCATTATATAACGGATTATTTTTGTTTAAAAATTACTAACCATTGTTATAACTGTATCTTTAGTCAAAATGAAAATAAATGTCTGATGAAAGGAGCGTGTGTTCTCCTGAAACGTCACAAAGAAAAAAACTGTTTTCTTATGCTTGTAATAACCGTAAACTACAGGAAAATAATTCTATCATGCTAGCAATGCGTACATACAAGAAAAACTATAATGCCCTGTATATTGGGAAAATTTAGAGAGACAAACATACGTAAGAACATGCATGTTTTAATAACAAATAAGCAAAGTGTTGCCAAAGGCGGAAAAAAAATATTTGCAAATCATGTATATTGATGCACAGAACTCACTGAGGTAAATTATTGCAACATTTCACAATACCGACGAACAATTTGGATGGCCATCTAATGAATTTGACAGAAAAATAACTTTGACGAAGTTTCAAAAACATTGCAGAAGGGAATAAATGGGCTGTTCCAAAAATCGATGTTTTCACAATATTACGAGGGACAGTGGCAACACTGTTGGTGTCACGAGTCACTAACAGACGTGTTTCACCTCAGGCTATCACACTAAGGCACTTTTAACGACAAAGGAGAAAGTTGGTTTTTCTCGAACATATGCAACAAATTACATACACCTTGCAACCCTGAAATGTGGTTTCAATTGGATAGGTATGTCAACAGCCAAAATTCCAGGCATTGGTCGACAGAAAACCCACATAAGTTGCATGAACTACCCTTGCACTCTCCGAAAATCGGTGTATGGTGTGGAATATCGCGATGCTGTGTACGGGGATCTCATAATGCAATTCGTTGCTCTCCTGGAAGAAGACGAACGTGATGTTTGGCTACAACAAGATGGAGCAAGTTGCCATACATCTAATGAATCGCTTCGTATGCTGAGAGAATTTTTTGGTGATCGTCTAATATCCAAGGATTTATGGCGAACCAACTTATGTATCCAAGAATATGGTGGACACTTCAAACATTTGCTTTAATTTGTAGTGATACACACATTTCAGGGTTGCAAGGTGTATGTTACATACACATATATACACATATTGCATATGTTCGAGAATAACCAACTTTCTCCTTTGTCGTTAAAAGTGCCTTAGTGTGATAGCCTGAGGTGAAACACGTCTGTTAGTGACGCGTGACACCAACAGTGTTGCCAGTGTCTCTCGTAATATTGTGAAAACATCGATTTTTGGAACAGCCCATTTATTCCCTTCTGCAATGTTTTTGAAACTTCGTCAAAGTTATTTTTCTGTCAAATTCATTAGATGGCCATCCAAATTGTTCGTTGGTATTGTGAAATGTTGCAATAATTTACCTCAGTGAGTTCTGTGCATCAATATACATGATTTGCAAATATTTTTTTTTCCGCCTTTGGCAACACTTTGCTTATTTGTTATTAAAACATGCATGTTCTTACGTATGTTTGTCTCTCTAAATTTTCCCAATATACAGGGCATTATCTTGGCAGAAAGCGTTTCTTCTCATTCCGTTTCGCTATTCCGTTATACGGTCGTAAACACCGCGTTGCGTGACTTTTCGGACACTCTGTATAACTTACTGCCAGAAAAGAAATAACTCTTTGAATAGATTCGAAAACTTAAACTATCACACACTGACTGACAAGCGAAACAGACATGTTACATGGCTGGCCACTGTTTCTCTCAGTAATCGCATGTTTATGTGTGGTGTCCTCCATAGTGTGAGAGCTTTTGATTTCTACCATTCGGCAGCACCACCGTACATCCGCTTTTTACCATTGACAAGGGCCTAGCAGGGTTAGAAATGGAAGCAGTGCTTACGTTAGGGTTAACATGGAGATGTACTGGCAGTCCCCGAGGGGGCAGCAGTTTCATATACCAGTTCGCCTCTCGTCGTGCAACAAGTGAATTTGAAAGCGCCACACAGCGTAACGGTATGCAGTAAGATAGCGGAAGTTGAAATATTTTATTTTTGCAGGTGGCCACTGCTATATCTATAATCTTAAATTGGCAGTGTTGCAATACTCAGAGTATTTTTGCCAAGACATGTAACTGATGTGTGGTACAAGTAATAATGTTTACCTTAATGCTTGTTTGCATAGCATATGTGTCTGTTTTGTTTTGAAGTATAACTTCAACAAGCTACATACACAATGAAGAATGAATGGGGCTGATATCTCAAAATAAAATAAAATTCTTATTAAATTAATTGTTTATTACAAATGCGGCACGACATATTAGTCAGGGTCTATTGATATTGACCAAGAAAGCCTTATTGGTGCATAATTTTACCAATTCTGTATACCTATAAATAGTCTGTTATTTTGAGCAAAATTTATTATTTTTTTATGATTATAGAAACATAATTGCTATAATTATTTTCCTGTAGTTTACGGTTATTACAAGCATAAGAAAACAGTTTTTTCTTTGTGACGTTTCAGGAGAACACACGCTCCTTTCATCAGACATTTATTTTCATTTTGACTAAAGATACAGTTATAACAATGGTTAGTAATTTTTAAACAAAAAGAATCTGTTATATAATGGATGTTGTCAATGTTACATTGTTGTAATATAGCTTGTTATAACTGTATCTTTAGTCAAAATGAAAATAAATGTCTGATGAAAGGAGCGTGTGTTCTCCTGAAACGTCACAAAGAAAAAACTGTTTTCTTATGCTTGTAATAACCGTAAACTACAGGAAAATAATTCTATCATGCAAGCAATGCGTACATACAAGAAAAACTATAATTGCTATACTTTGGTTGAGTAAAATTACTCTGTTCACAGGGTGTAATGAATGTTCCCGGCTTCGATACCCAGTAGACACACATAGTGGTTCGGATCCTACTTCACACTGTAGGTCCAGTCCCGATTAACCTTACTGTGCATAAAGTGTACTTAAAACACCAATCAACCAATCAATCAATCTGTTCACAAGGAAAACCGTTGTATCTAAAGATATCTGTTTGTTGGTTATTCTGAGATCTGTAATTTAGTCTTATATATTCCCGTTTCATTTTTCTGCATAGTTTGTGTTCGCGATCTATTTTGCCACCTGCCTGGCTTCGTCAGGCATGTACTAAAAACTATGCGTAAAAATGTAACTCAAACTTATCAGAGTCCATTTCAATCACCTGGTTCATGTGGTAACAGTGGTAAACTAAACCTCTTTCCACTTAGGCTCGCTCAGCATATCACTTACGTCCACCAGCATTGCAAGCAACCACCCACACAGTTCCAGTCCCTGGACATGCAGCTGATGCGAAGATACATTGCACTGTGCAAGAAGAAGCAGCCCACAATACCTGAAGATCTCACTGACTATATTGTTGGTAAGTAATACTTGCTTATGGTGAGAAATTCTTATTATGTTGATGCTCCTTTTTTAAGTTGTGTTGGGTATTACAAGTGGCTTTATTTTCTTCCTTGCTCTGTAATCAAACACTTAAAATTTGTGAGAAATTGAAATTTTGAATGTTGATATGACTTGAGCAGATTATGTTCCATATATTCTTCTTTGTAGCTGATCAATGGTCGTTCATTCATTCTCAGTTTTGGACTTTTAACCACTGTGTTAATCTTAAAAATAGCAACGTTTCGGAGGCTGATTCTGCCTCCGTCTTCAGGGTAGTGTGTAATCTGCTAAATCATACTTCAGTCCCTGGACACATGATGTGTTTGGGGACGGTGTCTATATGGAGTGAGAAGAAATGTTTTGCCTTGGAGGATTATTCTCAGTGGCAAAGGCTCCACCTCATCTGCTGGTCACAAAGACCTCTTGTATTAGGGTAAATCAAAAAGTAAAGGCAATTTTCACATAACATCTTTATTTCCACACAAGAAGAAGAACTACACATATCACTTTTCCACATATGCCCCTGCACGGCAATGCACTTTTGGTATTGTGCAATCAGCTTCTGTATCCCATCCACGAAGAAGGTTTTTGGTTGCACCGCCTGCTGGCCGTCGTCATCTGACCTGAACCGACGACCATACAGCTTTAAAGCGGTCCACACACTCATACACCTTTTGTTGAGTCATGGTGCTTGCTTCATACTGCGGTAACAGCTGACGGTGAATGTCTGCCGGTTTAACTCCCTCCAACCACAGAAAGTGCACTACAGCGCGCTGTTCCTCTATGGTGTATTTGTGGTGTGGTGTGTCCATACATGCGACCTTTTTGCTCCGCAACACTCAACTGAATGGGGCAGTGATGGATACTCCTACTTCCACGTCACTTCAAGTATACATGTGGTGACATCAGACACACCCAATCTTCGTTTATTCCTGCGAAAACACAAAATTGCCTTTAGTTTTTGATTTACCTAGTCTATGAAGGTGCTGGGGAAGATTATCAGTGGCTCCACCTTGGCTGGTGGTTACGTCAATACCTGTTTTTATATGTAAGCTGTCATGAAGGATTATATTGCGGTGACCCAGGCCCCACCTTGTCAAAGGATTGATACTGCTGGATACCAACCCCAAAAATGCAATATTCTCCTTCAGTGCCGCTTACGTGCAACTGTCGGACCCTGAATGGTTATGGACATGCAGTTCTCCCAGTGCGTGTGCTACACTGATCCTCATTTGTATGCTGACTGGCCAAAGCAGGGTTGGAGATGTATCTGTAAAGATACATCAACTTTACACTTTACTGTAGGGGAGGATTATGCTGCCATATATGAGGGCTGATTAAAAAGTAACCAGACTGCCTCTGTTTCTTCTGAAGAAGGGTAGATGTGACAGTTTGGTGCTGGTGTTTGTGGACATTAGACATTGACAAGTCTGCCCTGCAGTTGAACTTTGATAGTCTTCAGCATTTTCTCACAGCAAGTGGAAATACCTGGTACATGTTGTCATTGAGAATATAGATGTTGATGTGAGAGTACGGCATACATGTGCAATTGAATTTTGCATTAAGCCTGTGAAGAGTGGCGATGAAATTCTTGAAATATCAGTGCACTCATCCTGTGATGCAACTATTAGCCATTAGTGGGAGAATAACCTTACGAGCAGCAAAGCACATTCAGAAAAGCCATCCACTGCATGTACAAATATCAACATTACCAAGGTACGCTTGCAAGAAGACAGAATATGCAACTTTCAGCTTCACTTGACATCTCATTCAAACTAACTCAACACATGGTGACGAACTGAAACCACATCCAATGTTCACACCAAGTGGGTACCCAGAATTCTGAGGGAAGAGCAGATGGGGCGATGAGTTAAGGTGTAGAAGAACACTGTTCAGTTGAAGGGATTAGCACAAGAAGGACATGTCCCACATTTTAAGAAATTGAGAACAATAAATTTATGTGTGCATCATACACACAGTGGTTTTGATGGAGAAAAGTGGCAAAATATGATATCTCTTACAGAATGTGCAGTACAAAAATTTTAAACAAGAAAAAAGGTGTGGATACACTTAAAAATAATAAGTAAGTAAGTACCGTATGTAGTTTTTCTTGTATGTACGCATTGCTTGCATTATAGAATTATTTTCCTGTAGTTTACGGTTATTACAAGCATAAGAAAACAGTTTTTCTTTGTGACGTTTCAGGAGAACACACGCTCCTTTCATTAGACATTTATTTTCATTTTGACTAAATATTGTACTTGTAGTCAAAATGAAAATAAATGTCTAATGAAAGGAGCGTGTGTTCTCCTGAAACGTCACAAAGAAAAACTGTTTTCTTATGCTTGTAATAACCGTAAACTACAGGAAAATAGTACCGTATGTATTTTGACTATTTCCATAATAACTACAAGGGCATCCCCAGTGATGTAGTGGTAATATCTCCTTGTAATCAAAGGTTCCCAGGTTCGATACACCAATTTCCACAATGGTTCAGATCCCACTTTAAAACTGTACGTCCAGTCCTGCATATTTTGTTTTCGATAAAAACACAAAATGAGACATAAAATGTAATGTTCATTTTCCATGTTTTTGGAAGGTATGAAATGCATTTTGGCGCCATATTTTGTCACAAAATTATGTGAAATAAACTCTTAAACACGATATGTAGAATCTATTCACAGACTTGACACTTCCTGAAGTCTGAATTATCCTACAAGTTACGCGATTCCTGGAAAATTGGTTAATTCTGCTGTAAATATTTGAAAAGCAAAAAAGGGCTCTTTTACACAGGAATATACTTAATACTCTGATAACTACATTAATGTGGTATTAAAAGGGAAATTTTACCACATACTTACAACAGCTCGCCTCCCATCACATACACCCATAACAAAATAGAAGAGTAGCGCATCGTGCTGTTTTACCCAGTCAACACCGGATGGATACACCTGAAGATCGCAGGCCGCAAATGGCCATCGTCATACACTAAAACACTAGTTCATATTTAATTTTAGTATTGTCTTTACCGATGCACGTTAACTGTCTTTAAAAATTGACTATTGGGACAGTACACAAAGCAACTTTTTAAGCACCCCCTCCAATAGGTAAGAATGCTGATGCGGGAGTGTTTGAGAACGAAAACTTTTTCTTACTCGCAGGTCCAAACGCTGCACGGGAACTGTTTACGTACGAGCAAGAAAAACTGTGTTCGGAGCACTGTGAAAGTTCATCTCTCTGCTTGTAAGACTTGCCGAGCACTCTTTATATAATACGACTGGTTTCTTAAAGTTCTACCCGGGCACTGTTCTCCCTAAAGTTTCTTCAGAGTCCTTTTCCCACCACTAAGTTTCGCACTATACTTGAACGAGAGACCGTCTTTCTTTCCTATTGGTCCATTAACGTTAGTTCTGCCCACAACGGGGCAGTGTTTACACCAGGGAGGGATGGTAGCGAAAATACAATAACCCCTTGTTCGTGGGGGTGATTTGAAGAGCGAAAGTATATGGTTCGAATCAATTTAAACTTCCTATAACTTTGGTGCGAGCCTCTCACTTCTGACAATTCATTTAGTTTATCACTTTCTTAGTTGTTTTAATGTTTCGTACGTGACGACAAATTTCCTACAGCTTTTAGAGTGAAGTCAAGAGTTCAAGATTCCTTGTTCCTCATGGTGTCCCCGAAGTGCCAAAATCGCAATCTGAATTTATGAGGATGGCTCTGGTTCTTGTACACGTCTGTATTCAGGATTCTCGGTGCCTGTGAGATGCTGGCCTTCAAGAAGACAGAAGACTCATTGTTTTCAAAGCTCATAATGTAAGCGAGCATCGTTTCCAGCGGGAGTTGTTGGGACCTTTTTAAATTAAATTTCTGGAACCCTTTGGTTGATGCTCTTCCCCTGCTCACCATCTGTATTTCCAATCTCGACTAAATGCGGCTTATGGGTTTTTATGGTGACAGGTCCAAATGAATATTGGAGGGAGATCGGAGTTTATTGCGGGATCACACTGGTTTCCTTATCTTGACGTAGGCCCGGTGATTAAATGGATGGCTTGGTCCGTGGGAAGAACTCTGGTTCGTTAGAGATTGCTGTGTCATTTCTCAGATAGCAAAAAAAAAAATCTTGGGGAAGTTTGAAGCAAGACCGAAATGGTAATGATAAATCGGCCATAATGTCCTGTGGTGTCCGCAGAAATTCTGTAAGGTTGGGTATGACACAAGGGGTGTGTTGTTTTGTACCGATATCTTGATCATTTATTTACAGTAAATATGGGCTCTACCAATAGAATAATATATAAAATACTAAGTTTTAACTTTTTTCAGTCTCCAGGTTGGAACAATTTACTACAGTTACATGCTTTGGATATGGTATCACCTAGTGAATTTTAATTCTTGTTGCAGGTGCATATGTTGAAATGAGGAAGGAGGCTCGTAACAGCAAAGATATGACATTTACATCTGCTCGTAATTTGCTTGGAATTCTTCGTCTTGCAACATCTTTGGTAAGTGATGCCCTTGGCATAAAATGCTCACTGTAAAGTTGTAGGGGGGGAGAAGGGAATTCTGTAGTACTTCAGGGTCTACTCACCGGGTATTAGAGAATTATGTGTGAATTCTACGTCAATTTTTTTTCCGTAGACGTGAAAAATTGCAACTTTTATTAATCCAAATGAATTCATACATTTATTTATTTATTCATTTATTTGAAAAGTCCATTTCACATCAGGATATCAACCGGAAAAGAAATAAACAAAATAATAAGATGGACACATACACACACATATACATATATAACAAGAATAATAACAACTAGGGCAAAAAGAATATTATTTACACTTCAGCTGTTTTATGCACGCCGTTCTGTAAGTCTGCTTTGATAAATGGAAGCCCGGAGCATCTTTTAAGGAGTTGTAAATGGTTTGTAGCCTGTAGAGAAGTGATCTTTGTTCTAAAGATAGCCTTGAAGATTTAATGTAAAAGACATTGTTGCATTTACTGTTGGGACGTGGGATTCTGATATTAAGAAGTGGCAAGAGTTCGCTGGTGAAAAGTTTTCCATTAATGATTCTGAAGAGTAGTGTTAAATCTGAGAGTTGACGGCGAAGAGAAGGGTCATGAATTTGTAGAGTGGATAGAATTTCTTGTTTGGAGAAGTTTGCAAGGGTTGGGCATCTGAGTTTGACTGTTCTGACGAAGAAACTTACTACTTTGTTTGTTTTCTTTAAATTCCTTTCACATGCCATTGACCAAATACAGGAGCCATATTCAAGAATAGGAACAACACACATTGTAAAGTAGGTTTTGAGGGCAGAAACGTGTGTTATGTCTGTAAATCTGTAAATTAGTCCAAGTGTTTTCATCGCTTTCGAAGTTATGTAGTCTATGTGATGGTTCAAAGTTAGTTTGCTATCAAAAATGACACCAAGATCCTTGTGCTGTCGTACGAATGGAATAACCTGGTTGCATAACTTGTAGGATGGCACTGTGCTATTGGATTTAAAGGTAAACCTCATGACAACAGATTTATCCGGATTTAATTTGAGATTCCAGTCTTGACACCAGCGTTCAATGTGTTTGAGATTGCCTTGGATATAGCATGTGTCCTGAAGTGAGGTAATGTTTCGGAATAATTTGCAGTCATCAGCATACAATAATGCTGAACATTCGGAAGAGATATATTCGTGAATGTCATCCATGAAGAGTGAGAAATACAGGGGCCCCAGAGAACTTCCTTGGGGCACACCGGAAACTACAGGAAGCCACGACGAAGAGCAACCAGATACGATAACCTTTTGCTTTCTATTGTGCAAGTAAGATGAAAGTAGTTTCAGAAGAGCTCCGTGAATATTGAATCTATTTGATAATTTGTGGATGAGTTGCGTGTGAGAGATAGAGTCAAAGGCTTTGGAAAAGTCTAAGTATACGACATCCATGTCTAGCTTGGCATTCAGGCAATTGACCGCTTTGGTAAGCAAGCAAGCAAGGTTTGTGTCACAGGAAGCATGAGGGAGAAATCCGTGTTGAGTGGGAGAGAGGAACGGAGGAGAAACATGTGCAAGGATACGATTAGAAATGATTTTTTCGGCTAGCAGTGCAAGTGTAGGAAGTAAGGAAATCGGCCGATAGGAAGTGACATGAGTTTTGTTTCCGTGTTTGAGGATAGGGACTATATTTGCTTGCTTCCATGTACAAGGAAACACACCTTCGGAAAAGCATTTATTAAAGATTGTGGTTATTGGTTTAGATAAAATATGGGCTAAATGTTTCAGAAATATTGCAGGAATATCAAATGTCCCGAGTTTTTCACAGTTTATGAAGGAAGATAAAACGGAAGCTGCGTGGAAAATAAAACAGAATTCTCTTAATTCTTTTACTTTGCTAGTGTCCTTTGCAGAACAATATATCTGACAGAAGAAAGATTATTACAAGATAAGATATTGTGGATTTGATTAGGTAAATTTGAGTTTCAAATCGTTATACAACTAATCATTTTTTGTAGATTAGTATATTCCGTAACATTTGTGACTTGTATATGTAGATATATTCCCAGTCTGAGTATGTAAAATGGCAAATGTAAACTTCACATCTTAAATTGAAATTGTTAGATAGTAATACCGTTTTAATTTAATTACCTGGGTAGAATTTTTGGATACATTGGAATCGCACAAAACCTTTATATCGTTAATATATTTGTGTATTTGGGGGAGGGGGTTGAGAGGCGGTAAGGTTGAAATAGAGAAAGCATCTGCTTGGACCCTTGAGTTTTTGGAAAGTTCGCCTTGAAAACCTGGAATTATGCTTGAATGTTATCATGGTCCTAGAGTGGCCACCCTGGTACTTATATCCAGAGGGTGGGGAATACAGAATGCCTGGTTGCCATGGCACCTAAAATCTCCTGTTTCATTTTCTTTTTTTCCTGTTTCCAGTATTTCCATGTTATAGACCATCACTAAACACACCTTTTGTTGCCTTCAAACATCAACAGTGTTGCCACTGTACCTCATAATTTTTTTAAAACACCCATTTGGACCGGTACGCCTTTACGAGGCATTTCAGGATTGGCTGTACGCGAAAACGATCGGTTTTCTTCTCTGAACTATAGATGGCGAAATAGTCCACCTACCCAAGGTGGAAATTGACGTCCAAATTTCCGTACGAATGTTTGACATGCAATTTTCCATGCTTTGTGGAAAAATAAATTTACACTTTCACTTACATTTGGCAACACTGCACCCCGTTTGTTGTTTCTATGTTTAAAAATATCTACTTGGACAGGGCTAACATTTGGTGTATGACTTATGTATGTACAGGTTTCGGTTACAAAGTAACGCCACTCTTAATTCCCAGTTGCACCGTTCGTGGGACACCCTGTAGAATGTATTGCATAGTTATTTATGCTGTTAGTAGTAAATCCAGCTCAAGAATTAATTACTGTATTAATTAATAAATTAAATGTTTTTTTTTTTAACTTTTGGAATTTTACACAAAGTTCTGGACCAAAGCATGTGGGTTGCAGGCAGAGGTAACAACAGAATTGTAATGTCTTTGTGTATAACTCTGCCCACTGGTTTATTTTCCTTTCAAATCCTTTGTAAATTCTCCGAACTTCTGCCTAATGCCTTTCTTCCTATTGGTTTTAATCTATAAATACTTTTCATTAATTTTCCATTTGTCATTCTATGCCACTATCCAAACCACCATAGTCTTTGAGAATTATGTTTATAATATTTTTGTTTTGGATTATATTATTTCACTCTTCACTTCTTTGGTCAATACAAATGATTGATGTGTCTCGAAGGAGGACCATTACAGCAATTAACACACCTACACGGAATTTGCAATAATTATTTGTAAGCTGCATACATTTCAAACAGCTTCAAATTATGTATCACGTCTACCTATAAGCATGTGCAATTCTAACAATACCAGGACTATAACTTGCAAAATAGGTCTATTACCAGCTGAACTGCACTGACTGTTTAGTGTCTTTATTGCAAGTTATTCTTTGCAGGCACGTCTCCGATTGGGTGATGCTGTTGTGAAGGAGGATGTGAAGGAAGCCATCCGTTTGCTGGAAATGTCCAAGGATTCTCTGAACCACCAGGAGCAAAGCATTGGCAGGTAAGTTGATATACACGGTGTACACAAAGTGTCTCATACATTTCAATTATTAATAAATCAATGAAGATACAAATAAGCGGGTTGCGATGATAGATAAACTCAAAACTTTTTATGTGCTCCTTTTGTCACATGGAAAATGTCAAGCCGATTATAGATTTCTTCTCACGTTCGGGTCAGCCATCCACGGTCGCTATCACATTGTTTATTCTGGCTTTCAGTTCATCAATGTTCATCACTTTTGTAAGGTTTGTCATAATTGTTAGTCATGTTTTGAACGAACTCTTTCTGGGAAGATGGATTTCACTTGGTGGTCCTATTCCTTGGCCTTGAAGGTCACCCTGAACAACCTCATTGAATTTTATTTTCTCCAGGGATATGTGGCAGACATTGTTTTTAGGAAAACTTACTACAAAATGAGCACATATTGACAGGGTGGCGACAGACCTGGAAAACCTGGAAAACCGGGAAAAGTCAGGGAATTTGAGGTGTCAAAAAAAGTCAGGGAAATGTCAGGGAATTTCGTCTTGATTGACTTCGAACAGTCTTTTGACGAAAATTGTTATAACTCTGGCACTATGGGAGCAATCTACTTCGGATAACTTTTGTTTTGCAGCTAAAACATCAGCGCATGCAACGGTGTACAATTTACAACACCGGACCGAGGAAGGGGGCTTGGGGGGGCATGTCCCCCGAATTTCAATGGAAAAAACAAAAATCTGGAGTTTGCCCCCTCTTCTCCCGCTATTTTGGGGAGAAGGCGCAAACTTTAGTATTCTTTTCAAAGAATGGACATTTCTCAACAGAATGAAACATGTTTTATGTTCTTGGGTGCCATACAAGTTGAATAATAAGCCAAAATGTGATTATTATTTTTTTTACGAAATGTATAAGTAATTTACATTTTTGGAGGAAAATTGTTATAACTCGGGCACTAAGGGAGCAATCTACTTCGGATAAGTTTTGTTTTGCAGCTAAAACATCAGAGCATGCAGCGGTGTATAATTCAGAACGCCGAACCAAGTAAAGGGGGTTTGGGGGGAGCGACTACCGAATTTCAATGGAAAAAAAAAACAACAAAAATATGGAGTTTACCCACTATTCTCCCGTTATTTGGAAAGAAGGTGCGAACTTTAGTATTCTTTTCGAAGAATGGACATTTCTCAAG
The DNA here is from genome assembly GCF_977018435.1 of Lepisma saccharinum. Classification (NCBI taxonomy): domain Eukaryota; kingdom Metazoa; phylum Arthropoda; class Insecta; order Zygentoma; family Lepismatidae; genus Lepisma; species Lepisma saccharinum. The sequence goes on from NC_139254.1 coordinate 44,520,131, forward strand.
AGAATGAAACATGTTTCATGTTCTTTGGTGCCATACAAGTTGAATAATATGCCAAAATGTTAATTTTTTTTTTTACGAAAAATAGGTCATATGCATGTTTGGAGGAAAATTGTTATAACTCGGGTACTATGGGGGCAATCTACTTCGGATAAGTTTTGGTTTGCAGCTAAAACATCATAGCATGCAACTGTGTACAATTCAGAACACCGAACCGAAGAAGGGGGGGTTTGGGGGCGCAACTACCGAATTTCAATGAAAAAAAAATAATCTGGAGTTTACCTCCTCTTCTCCCGCTATTTTGGGGAGAAGGCGCAAACCTTAGTATTCTCTTCAAAGAATCGACGTTTCCAAAGAGATTGAAACATGTTTCATGTTCTTTGGTGCCATACAAGTTGAATAATATGCCAAAATGTGATTTTTCTTTTTTTACGAGAAATAGGTAATTTGCATGTTTGGAGGAAAATTATTATAACTCGGGTACTATGGGGGCAATCTACTTCGGATAAGTTTTGGTTTGCAGCTAAAACATCATAGCATGCAACTGTGTACAATTCAGAACACCGAAGCGAAGAAGGGGGGTTTGGGGGCGCAACTACCGAATTTCAATGAAAAAAAAATCTGGAGTTTACCTCCTCTTCTCCCTCTATTTTGGGGAGAAGGCGCAAACCTTAGTATTCTCTTCAAAGAATGGACGTTTCCAAAGATATTGAAATATGTTTCATGTTCTTTGGTGCCATACAAGTTGAATAATATGCCAAAATGTGATTTTTCTTTTTTTTACGAAAAATAGGTAATTTGCATTTTTGGAGGAAAATTGTTATAACTCGGGCACTACGGGAGCAATCTACTTCGGATATGTTTTGTTTTGCAGATAAAACATCAGAGCATGCAACAGTGTACAATTCAGAACGCCGAACCGAGGAAGGGGGTTTGGGGTGGTGCGACCCCCGAATTTCAATGGAAAAGACAAATATCTGGAGTTTGCTACATTCTTTTCAAAGAATGGACATTTCCCAAGAGAATGAAACATGTTTCATGTTCTCGGGTGCCATACAAGTTGAATAATAAGCCAAAATGTGAAACTGTTTTTACGAAAAATAGGTAATTTGCATTTTTGGAGGAAAATTGTTATAACTTGGGCACTATGGGAGCAATCTATTTCGGATAAGTTTTGTTTTGCAGCTAAAACATCAGAGCATGCAACGGTGTACAATTCAGAATGTCGAACCGAGGAAAGGGGGTTTGGGGGGGAGCGACTACCGAGTTTCAATGAAAAAAAAAAAACTAAAAAACATCTGGAGTTTACCCCCTCTTCTCCCACTATTTGGGAAGACGGTGGGAACTTTAGTATTCTTTTCAAAGAATGGATATTTCTCAAGAGAATGAAACATGTTTCATGTTCTTTGGTGCCATACAAGTTGAATTATGAGCCAAAATGTGAAAGAAACTCTGTTCGGAAATGTGGCATGGATATGTTGCGGAGGGGGGGGGGGGGAGAGAGCTTGGCCATCAATATGAATTTCCCAGGCTTGCTCCAGACCTGTGTCAGAGTTTCCACCCAAACATAAGAGTATGAAGGTCCAAAACGCACATTCATTTCGTAATCAGCACCATGATACCATATGGTATCATCGGGCCAGTACGACCTTACCCTGATGATACCATAATGGTTGGTATCATTGGAGGAGTAAAGGCTTACTCTAAATATTATGTGGTGAAAAATGCATTGAATTATCATTTTTTCTTGTCCGTATGGGAGTAGTAATGGAACTTGTCAACAGATGGAGGGGATAAGAGCCGGTGGCGCCGTCCGATAGTTGTCAGACGTCGTAGTTAGGCATTTTGTTGGGCAAACTGAAGGAACATGGAAACAAATATGTTCCATTGATACATACGATTTTTGTCGAATATCACCACCCGACAAAGTATCTCACTACACCATGCGACAGAAATTGCATGGACTGAAACATCCAACAAAAATCGCATGCATAAACAAGAAGAGCTTTAGACTGCAAATATGCTGCTGGAATTTTATTACTCTTCTGGCTCACTTCACATTATTTAATGTAGCAGTGCTTACGAAGGTTTTCTTTCATCATCCTGACGCATTACTGGTTTCGCACAAGTTAACATACGTTTACAATGACATTGCACTATTCTTACATATCAAGAAGAACCCAACCAAATGGGATATATATTGAATACTATCACGAAAAAGTTAAACATAAATCTACATTGGTGAACGTTATAAAAATTGGCAAGTGCATGCTCCCAACATCAAATTTACTGCAACACTAGTATTGAAATGAAATTAATGCCACTCTCTGTCCTGTCTGTTTAATCTCGTGAGAGATGGTCTTAAATTTCTCACTGAGTGAAGTTAATGTCCAATATGAAATAAAATACTAATAATAAATACGTAAATATTTTAATATCATATTTACTCGAATCATTCAATCATAACAGCAAATCACTTCCTTCAAGAATTGACTTTTCTCTGCCAGCCCTGCTAAATTTTCACTTTCCATCTACTGATTTATACGAGGGGTGGCCAGAAAGTAATTTCCAATTAGTAGGTACATTGATTTTTTGCAAACGCCAAAACCGTTAAAAATGGTAATTGCTGCGAAATTATGTTTAGGAATGTGCAGTGATGTCTAGACACATTTTTCGCCCGTTCGAAATATCGAAATAATGCGAATTTGGCAAAAAATGGGAATTGTAGACATTTTTAGCGATTTTTTTAAAAGAAATGTCCTAAAACCATGAAATCCAACATCCTTGTCTTTTCTAGGCCATGTTTGTGTACAAAGAACATTCAAGTTTTCCAACATTTTACTCAAGAGTAAACTATAGAGTTATACGTACGTGAAATGATTCCGACAGCCACATTAAATCATATATTTCCCACGATTTTTTCAACTTCTATCAAAACCATTTGCATCACAGAGCAAAGTGGCAAGGTTATAACAGGAGATTGAGTGCTTATCTACCGTCACACGGGAGCCACATCTTCGTATTTGTCGCACGAGATATGTTTTGAATTACCACGCTAAGTGCGTTCTATCGGCATTTCTCGATTGAGTAATAATGGAGCTCAGTCGTTAGGGCATCTGACTACTATGCGAGAGACCCAGGTTCGATCCCCAGCGGGGGAGAACCGGGATGTTTTCCACCTATTCAAACTGCTCCGGCGCCCACCCAGCATCATACGAAGCTGGTACCTTGAGGAAACTTTGAGGGATAAAGGCAGCCAAGAGTGTGGTGCTGATCACATCATCCCCACGTTCAGCCGTGATCAAGAAAGTGTGGGGCCCTAACCCCACACCAAAGTTTCATTATCTAAAATCCTTCCCTTAAAATTAATAAAGGGGTATGGAAAATGACTCAAGATATCAAACTCTCGCGAAGAGGCATAAGCCATGTGACTTACAATTTGAAACAGTAGTTTAAAAACACCATGAAGGTATAATTTCAGATATTTGCCAGAAAATGCGCTAAAATGAAAATGTGAATTTTGGGAAAAATTTTCGGCATAATCACCACCGTTGTTCTGGCATGTGTCGCACCATGGCACTAAATGTTTTATGCCCATGGTATATGTGTGTGACACCAAAGAGTGGAACAATCTCTACCGCAATGTAGCTGTCAAATCCTTGCCTTGCCAGAAACCTCTTCAGTTAAACAAAGAGATGAAAGTAGGTACATTCAAGGCCAGGGCTGTACAGGGAGTGGTCCAAGTTATCTCACCTGAAGTGATGCAAAGGGCCCGTGTGTACTCAGCTCTATGGGGTTGTGCACATTCGATTGGCCTTCCGTGAATTGTCTGCACCATCATCTGACCATCCTATCACTCACGACGTCCGGTCTGCACAACTCACACGATTGCTCTGTGCCAAATTCTGAGTGTGCAATGTAGGCTACATCGCAGTCGGTGGGAGACTGTATGAGAGCTGCAATCTTTAACCTAGAACTGTCCTAAACCGGCTACATTGCAACTGTACCAGATTACAGCTACATTCCACTTCTTCCTGCCTGTATGTGTGTGTCGCTCTCTGACCACTAGTGCTGCGTATAGGTACCATTGGAGCTTTTCCAGGATGCCCCTCGTATATGAACTTTCAGAAGCTTTTATTATTAGTGTGTTCCTGTTTTAATGTGTTGGTTAGCTAAATCAGGTACCTATACAATGCAATTCTATAAATTCCTTGATATCCCATCGATAATGTAAGGAAATATGACACTTTCTTTTGTTTGATTCAGTTGTTTCACTTATATGCAAGAGTTAAGTTGTTTGTTTTACAGAGAAGAGAGAAGTAGCTTTATGCATTGAAAAATGAGTCCGCACTCATAGTTTTTGCAAGCAGAGGGTTCCAAACCTCAGTGGAAATATCAACATATAATACCGAGAATGTATAAGGAGACTGATAAATTACAAATTGTATTTCTTAATCAGTCACTCTTATCTCATTTAGTCGTAACTTTACAATAAGCAAGTATGTTATTTTAAACTTACTGCATATGACAAAATTCCATAATCCTTCCTTAGCTTGTGAATTGTAATAATTTTCCAAATTCACTATTTTGCAGTTTGAATTCAAGTCATAGAGAATAGAGAAATTAAGTTAATTTAATAGAAGATAATATTCATACTTAGCAAAACCATATGTGGATCTGTATGAGTTTATTATTTCCATTTGTAAAAACATCAATTTAGTTTAGTTTGTAATTGTCAGGGAAAAATGTAAATTTTGTCCTGGAAAACTTGGAAAAGTCAGGGAATTTCATTTCTGCTTGTTTGTAGCCACCCTGATTGAAGTGTGCTGATAAAGGACATAAAACTTATTAAGTTTATCTATCTATGATTGCCACCAGTTCATTTTGTATCTAAAGATATCTGTTTGGCAGTTACGCGGAGATAGGTAATTAACTCTGATAAACTTACTTTTAATTTTTCCACGTAAATTTCTTTCGCGATTGATTTTTGCCCATCTGGTGGCTTTGTCAGGCACGTATTGTCTTGCTGCGGGCAGCATGGTTCCTTCGTCTTCCGCTTGTGGTCGTGGTGGTGCTAGTCGACTCAGCCCTTTCACTTTCTGCCGTTCCTGTGCAAGTGTAGTGCTTCCTTCTTTTACTGTGCAATGGGGTTTTGGCACTGTGAGCAGCGGTTCCCGCTATCGTTGTCTGCTTTAGTGGAGCGGTGCTTGTTTGCAAGTGCAGGCGGGAACCGCCACTTACAGTGCCAAAACCCCGTTGCGTGGTAAAATAAGGAAGCACTACGCCCGCACGGGAACGGCAGAAAGTGAAAGGACTGCGTCGACTAGTGCCGCCACGAGCACAAGCGGAAGAAGAAAGAACCATGCCGCCTGCAGCAAGACAGTACACGCCTGACGAAGCCATCAGACGGGTGGCGAATCGATCGCGAAAGAAATTTACGTGGAAAAATGAAAAGTAAGTTTATCAGAGTTAATTTCCAGTTCATTTGCATTTCGTTTCTAATTAGTAATTGAAATGTGTCGGACACTTTGTGTACACCCAGTATGTCCAAATGATTATTGCTTTTGCCCGTTATACAAGCGGTGCTGGGTACCCAGTGGGGAACCTCTTGATGTTAATCCAGTATTGTGGGACAATTTGGGAACTGGTTGAAAAATAGTAGCCAAGAAAGCTGGAGAACTGGTCTGACCATGTGTCGACCAATGAGAATCTGCTTGACACACAGTGACTGTTGAACCACAGAATTATTTCTCCCTTTACACTTTGTCAAAGTGTACAATAATACATTGGAACCTCGATTTTACATTTTTCAAAGGACCAAGCTGAAAAAAAACATAAAATGCGGGACCATGAATAATGAATGTTATTATGCAGAAAATGTAAAACTAGGAAACATAAAATCGAGGTTTCGGTGTATCTGTTAAAAAGTGGAGCCATATGTTGTGCTTCATTGGAATAAGGCAGAAGCTTTTTTTCTTTCTTTTCCTCCCCTATGATTTTGCAGCTTCTGAACTTCCTGCCTACGTTTAGGTGGAATATTCTAGCATTTAAGGTTCTTGGAACCGTAATCTTCCCTGCCTGAGAAGGTTCCTCCTTAATGAGATTTTCTGCCAACCCCCATGGTAGGATAGATTGATTTGCTTTATTTTACTTCGCTTCCTGTGCCACTTTCGGCTAATTTGTGAAGATGGGGATGCGTGATGAATGGGCAGTCACAAATATCCATGCCCAGGCCAGGATTCGAACCTCACGGTAGGTATGATATTATGGAAGCGAAGCACTTGCCTTCTGTGATAGCCATATTTGCATCTTCCTGTGCTTAAACATGTAGGTATACCTAACAGATAAAAGAAATGTTAAATGAGGCAAATATTCAGACCCATTTTAACAATCCGCAAGTTTCCATCTTGAGGGTGTAGGTTCTTAGGGGGGAAGGGGTTCACTGTAGGAGATATTCATTTTAGTAACTTTGTAAAGGTATACTATGAGCTGGCAACTGTGGCCAGGCAGTTGTCCCTACTGCAAGAATCTGTGACACACATACAGATGTATATGTAGGGGCAAGTACTGCCAATTCGTTCTTCATGCACATATAGCTTTCTTTGTAACCATTTTTGTTCTACTGTATGGAATTTCCGTTAGTTCTTAATAAATAATTCAACAATCACTGCAGCTACAGCTCTGAAGTCATTGCTTTTTCTTTCCCTGGTTCCTTCTCCTTACTTGCGATATTCTACTGAGATACTAAACAAGATACAAGATATTCATGATGGATGTAGTAAACACGGTTTATGTTTTTGACCGAGAAATTCCTCAGAATCTGAGGATCATCATGAGAAAAGCTATCTTTCAGAGTAGCAAACATATCACTTTTTTACTTTCCGTTTATCTGTTTTCCCAGAATAGTTCATGCATGCAATCTCACATTTTGGAGGTTTCCGCTTGATAAAATTACTATTCAAACACACGATGTGGTGTTTTTCCCATTTAAACTGCAAAATAATTACTCTTTCTTGCATTGCAACTTACCATGTATCTTAGCACCTCTTTTCTTCTGTAACTGAGACCAACAGACAATTATTTTGTATGTCTTTAGTTTTGCATAGGTGTGCATTGTACATATTTTTGACAGTGAAATCAGATAGACTTGCTTTGTAATAAAGCAAGTCACGATTTGAACCTCTGGTGGAGGTGCATTGTGGTTCAGAATGCACTTAATGCCGACCTCCGTAGTGTAGTGGTTGGAACAGCATGCTACAATGCCAGGGGTCCGGTATCAAATTCTGGTGAGTGTCCCTTCACCATATCATCATCACTCATCTGCCAAAATGGCAGAAAACCAAAGTAAAATATACTAAATCAAAGATTGAGCTTTAGAAGTGTAGGTAGAGACCCAATTAGCCAATTTGTGCATAGAGTGGACTTAGAACAAATACTCAGTGCAAATAAATGCACTGGAATAAAATAAGTAAGTACTAGTGAAGAAAAAGGTTACTCGGTACTCTATGGCTGGCTGTGGAGATGGTGGAATCTGGAAAATACGTTTTAACGTTTTTAATTTTAATTTTAAGATGACGATATATTGATATGGTGTAAATAAATATGTCAGTAAGTTGTCAGCAATTTGACCACTTAACTAGTTTCCATCCCTGCATACAGTATTGCCACCATCCAGTCACCCCGTCAACTATTTGCAGTGTTACCAACTCTGTTTCACTTGAACAACGCTTATAAATTCATTCAGCAACAACATATTGCCAGCTGAATTCTGTTTTGTCGAATCTCTACTTTTTGTCAGAGATAAGTTGGCAATGCTATCACATTCCTTACATGTTAATGCATCAAGTACCAAAGTGACGAATCTGGGTGACAAGTGGTGTGAATTATCAACGTTAATAAAATATTTGTGCAAATCTTCTAGTGTACTCAAAATCCACACAGGACAAGCTTCATCCAGCTCTCCTGCAAAATCAGTGCAGATGGACACATGACAAAAAAGTATTCAGTGATCGATATATGTGCTGGTAGGAATTCCAACACTTGGATTTTGTGGTGGAAAGCATTTTTAAAAAAAATATTAGCACAAGGTTGACCTTCAATGGGTTAAATATAAATATTGCCCTTCAGTGTTGTCATATATTTTTAAAGAATTTAATGTAGCTCTGGAAGTAATATGTGCCTGAAAATGAAAATTAAAATATATATTTACGCATGGTGTAACAAATGTATTTTTTTCTCTTGAAGGCAACAAACCCCCGTGGACAGAATTTTCAATATCATTCGGGAGATTGCGGGAGAAAACAAGACAGTGAAGGTGGCTGAGATCTTGAACAGATGTACGAGTAAAGGCTACAAACCAGATCAAGTGGAGGAGTGTATTGAAGAGTACGAGGAGTTAAATGTTTGGCAGGTGAATCAAGCTCGCACAAAGATAACTTTTGTTTAAACCTGAGAAGAAGAAAACTTTTCATGCTGTGTTTCTTTTGTATTGTATCTTGTAGTTAATTTTTGAGTGCGTAACATACATGCATTTTATAAGCTGCATATTTATGTAATAAATTTGAGTTATAGCTAAGAGAGAATAGTTTAATTTCCATGTAAAACTAGACAAAATTATCTCTAAAGGAATCGACTTTCTGAATGTATTGAATAATCCAGTGGTTCATCCTGAAAATTTGACCTGGTTTACGGCAACAATTCTTACTTGTCAGTGGCAGTGATTGGGAGGGGCAAGGAAGCCAGCTGCCCCCACACTATGAGCTTTTAATGCTAAGCCTTATCTGCCAAGAAAAAATTAAATGTCCTTCCACCCCTCCCCCACCGTTTTGGCACACAATCCTCCACTGTTACTTATTGTGTGTATCTATTACACTCATACGCAGTACCTGATGTTCGTCAATTTGAATATGCTAAACTCAGATCTGGCATCGGTTTCTCTCTCACATGAGGTTATTACGTGACAGGGTGGCTAGTCACCCGGAATTATGTGTGAATTCTGCTTGAATTTTTCTCCACGGACGTGAAAAGTTGCTGAATTTATACATATTTACTAATGCCCTGGGACAAGTTTTTCACAGTGTAGCTTTTGTTTTTATCGAGGAAGCAAAAGAAACGAGAGCTGTGTGAAAAATAAAATAGAATTTTCTCAATCCATTTGCTTTGTTAGTGTCTTTTGCAGAACAATCTATCAAAAGATAAAATTTATTGACGTTGATTAGGTAAATTTGAAATTCTTGTACAATTAACAATTTTTCGTAGATTTCTATATCCCGTAACATTTGTGACTTGTGTTTGTAGATGTATTCCTAGTCTGAGTATGTGAAATGGCAAATTTAAATTAAATATTTATATACACCGTTCAATTGAATTGCATTAGAAGTTTTGGATACATTGAAATGGCACAGACTCTTTATATTCTTAATATTAAGTGTGTGCACGCGTGTGTGTAGGTGGTGAGAGGCAGTAATACGTGAGGTTGAAATAGAGAAAACATTTTACCCTTAATTTTTTTGGAAAGTTCGCCTTGAAAACCTGGAATTATACTTGAATTTTATCATGGTCCAGAGTGGCCACCCAGTGTAATAGTCAAAAATAAAATTATATGCAAAACACGTTATGTTTAATTTTTAGTATACGTATAGCAAGCCAAAATGCAAGACACCTTTTCATGCCTGAACGCACTATATTTACATATGTTATACTGAAAGGGAGGTGAATTTACATAACCCGTCCTCTGGTGGCAAGAAATATAAATTAATTTCAATACTATGTAACGGAAGTTGTCAATGCCTTCATGACTGGTCTTCATCACATGAAACATTGCGACATTTTGATACTCAGCAGTTGGTTTTCGCTTAAACACCAGAAATAGTCTGCTAGCCAGTGCTCAAAGTGAGATAAGATGTGGGAGAATGGAATACCCTACATAGAAAATTTTTCGCAAATCATTCCCCCCAGCTAACTCCAAGACAACCAAACATCCCCTCAGCTAACACTTTCAACTTTCACTGCATTCCAATACTCTTTCCATCTGGATTCCATTCTTTTTATATTTCTGTGAAAAAAAGTTCTCCTTGTTCCTGACTAATTTTGCTTAAATATTCTGGAAAGTGATCAATGTGGATGTGAAGGAAATGGATTTTTAAGCTCATTCTGCATACCAATACGAGGGCCACTATTTATATTTTGAGCCTTGGCAACACTGATTGAAGTTATGCGCGATTTGACATTTGCACGGAATCATCTGGCATTATTGACCATAACGTACTTCAAATGTTTTGTCAATAGCTTCATTTGTGTTGTTTATGTTGCCTTGGAGATTGCGCGACAACAATAAAATGGAATTAACTTGTGAACATTTTCGTGCGATGATTTTTTACGATTTTCGACGTGGATTATCAAGACAAGAGTGCATCGATCAACTTACTTCCACATTTGGCGATGAAGCCCCATCCTTTGCCACTGTGAAACGCTGGTATAACGAATTTAATCGTGGCCGCCATTCGCTCACCGACGAGATTCGCGAAGGTCGTCCAAAATCAGTTGTTGTTCAAGAAAACATTGATGGTGTGCAAAACCTAATACTGCAAGATCGTCATGTGACATACTGTGAGATTGAGGCAACCATAGGCATTAGTTCCACCAGCATATATAAAATATTACATGATCATTTAGCTGTGAGAAAGGTATGTTCTCGTTGGATCCCACACAATTTGACAAAAACTCAAAAAGACACTCGCGTCAATTGGTGCAAACAAATGCTCAATAAATACAATTGTGGTGCTTCAAAAGACGTATATAAGATTGTAACAGGTGACGAATCATGGAGATATGCATATCAGCCAGAACGTAAACAGCAGTCGACTGTATGGGTGTTTCAAGATGAACCCAATCCAACAAAAGTTGTTCGCGCTTGAAGCACATCGAAACAAATGGTCGCCTGTTTTTTTGGGAAAACTGGTCATGTGGCAACTGTGCCTTTAGAGGAACGTAGAACGGTCAACTCTGAATGGTACACAACAATTTGTTTGCCAGAGGTCTTCGGTCAAATACGGAAAACAAACAAACGCCGTCGGATCATTCTTCATCAAGACAATGCCAGCTGTCACGCATCTCGTCTAACAAACGACTTTATGAACAGTCAAAAAATCGAATTGATGGGTCATCCGCCGTACAGTCCTGATTTGGCACCCAATGACTTCTTCTTGTTCCCGAATGTCAAGAATAAATTGCGTGGACAACGATTTTCGTCGGCGGAAGATGCCGTTGATGCGTTCAAAACCATATTATGTAGGTGTCTCAAGAAGATTGGAAAAACTGCTTTGACAAATGGTTCGAACGAATGCAAAAGTTTATTTACCATAAAGGAGAATACTTCGAAAAACAATAAAGCAGTTTTCAATGCCAAATTCCTGTTTTTCATTGTTAGGCTCAAAATATAAATAGTGACCCTCGTATTATGAATAATTCCAGCGTTTCATTCACGATTTCCTTGTAATTTGGAACATTTTTTTCCAAAGAAATTTTGTGTTACATTTTTTAAGGCAACCTAAACTGCTTTTTGCTGTTCATTCATTGTTTGTGAAATTGTTGTCTTGCGTCAGGAATCAGATTTGAGGACCTTCGAACACCCCAGCACGTAATTTAGCCTCACTCTTGTTGGGAAAGTTAATCTGCTGCTTAAGAAATGCATCACTGTTTGTAGAAAGGGACATAACAAACTGCTACATCAAACCTAGTTTTATATGGAGACGAGATAATAACATTTAAATTGGGGAAACAGGTGGTTGGTGTAGTAGTTTTTTCCTCACATGGCACAAGTTGTGATCTTCCTGGCCACTTCCTTATGTTCCAGTGATGTGATTTTGCCCGACTGTTCAATTTGTTTAAGAAATTGGTATTTAGTGAACCCAGACTGAAGTCCAAGAAGAATGCCAACATTTTCAGGTTGCCACAAATAGTTCACCTGTGTCTCCTCTACTTTACTTTCTCGAAGGCTACTTTCATGTTTTGTATCTTTCTTTTGAAGATCCCGTGTTTGCAAGAGGAATTGAAGGTTCGGGTATGTTCTTTCCAATGTGTAGAAAAACTGCTTTAGGATCTCTCACTGTACTATCCACAAAAATACGCCACTCTGAGGTGTTGTACTGTATGCCAATAGTATGAAGCAAGCCTTCAACATCGTTATGATAAATAAGATTTTCAATTTTTGTTGTAAAATATGGCATGACATCTTTTTCTCTGTTCCTATACCATCAGAAAGACATCCCAGGACAGAGAAATTTTTCCTTTAGTCGTGAACCAATAAGCTCTGCCCCAATCCAGGTTTCTCACCAAATGATTCAACTCACTTTGACTGAATTGCTGTGGTGATTGTAGTGTCTTTGTATCACTGTAAGAAGAGAGATCAGATTTCATAGTTGCATTAGGGGTTGGTATTGACACTTTCTCAATCTGAGGGATGGTTACTTCTTCCTGTCCATGCCACTAATATTACTCAAACAGAAATAACAGTCTGTTGTCTAGTCTCGTGGTTCCATTCAGTACATTGGTATTCCATAACTTAAACATTTCCATTTGTCTTTTAACCACTAAAAAAAGATAAAGTGTTCCCCTGTGCATATGGGGGGGTGGGGGTGATGTGATCAGCATCACGCCCCTGACTGCCTTTACCCCCCAGGGTTTCCCCCAGGTACCCATGTTATTTGACACTGGGTGGTCGCTGGGGCCGCTTCCAACGTTAGAAAAGTTCCCGGATTTGCTATAATAACCTCTACGATGGAAGCTGGAAAGAAAAGCAAGGGGTGCATTCCTGGGATTTATCCAGACTCCTCCAACATCCACTAAGTTTACTCAGTGCCCCTCCCCCTCTAAAATTTTTCACAAAGGCCTAATTTATGGTACTTTTGACACTAAATTTACACTCCTTCCCATGTCAAGTTTTGGATAAACCCCTGGAGTTATTCTATAACTGCTTGCATTCAGTGTGAATACAAAACATGCTTCCCTCTTTACATGATGATAGAACCCAGGATCCCTGTTTGGGATATAACAAGACGACAGGTTATAATGCCTTCATAAATCTAGTTCCTTCAAAGAAACACTAGCCAAATTTTAAGCGTAATTTAGCTCTTTACTGCCAATCCGACATGACATCATCAGTCTTCACCACCAGGCCTGAACAGTAACATGGCCCCTTAGGTCAGCTGCGCACTGGATCTGACCTGACACAATAGGACACGACACAATGCGGCAATGAAAGTGGGTTTGATTACTTCAATTCCAAGAATGGCAGTGTTCCATGTCAACATAACTTTATGAATTGTTAAAAGTGAAGTGGGGAAGGGTGTAACACAACAGTGTGTGTGCGAGGTAACAGGGATACCCCAATAGGAGCCAATTTTCATGGCAACAAAACTAAATTTTCATTACTACCAAGGTGTTTCTATCCCCTTTTTGCACTTTATATCTAAGTATGAAAATTTAATTTTAATGTTGTTTGTACAAAAAAAACTGTGTTGCTTAACAAAAAAACACTAACAGATATGTGAAAACATGTAATTTCAGTAAAGCAATTTAAGTTCTGGAAACATTTTTGTGTGTGAAGAATATATTGTGTAGCTTTGTTTGGTATTATATTTCCTGTTTACACATGAATCCAGCAATAGATGTAATCCAACACAGAGGGAAAAGGGTCATTAGATGCCATTTCAACGAGGTCATGTCACCCACCAACTCCGATTTCGATTAAATTTGGTATACACCCTTCCCTTATGGTTGAAAGAAACACACTAAAAAATTTTCACTCTATCTCAAACGGATTTCATTATACAACACTTCGAAATGTCATTAAGTCTGTGTTGTCTGTCACTCTTGAGACCATCAACACAAGATACCCTTGCTTACATTTTATTTATTTTTTTTGTCTTAACCAATGATCAGATCTCTTTGAAATTTTAACATAGTTCAACAAAAGCCTATAGAAAGACTAAAAATGGATTTGTAGTCTAATCTTTGTGGTGGTAAACTAGGTTGCGAAAATCTGAATTTTCATCATGTGGGTATGATGGAACAAAAAGCTTTTGATGTTGAAAATCATTGTAAACACATGCTCTTTCTCTACGTTTTTTTTTTTGTTTTTTATTCCTTCTAACGAAAATTTTACGTTTTTTGGACATTGTCTAAAATTTCAGGGTCAATCCATACCAAATGGTCCAGCACTGGTCGCTTGACCATTTTTAAAATTTTTCATTTGTTTGTCGTCGTAACCACTGTACAAGGGTAGTTCAAAACGCATTATTTTTCTAAAACTAGACTTTGTTTGAAAAGGGTGGCCATTTTTGTTTCATGACTTGCAACATGTTTAGCCTAAGCATACAGTTGTGATAACTATAACTCAGCTAAGAAAAATATAGAAATCTGGGGTAAGAAAAACATTGTTCTCAGTACATTTCAGGCTACATTTTATGTTCTGTATCTTTTTTCACCACATCTAATGCAAATGGTTGAAAATTATGGTGAAAACTGACTGATATTCAATTTTGAAGAGAAATCAATGTATATGATATATATTTTTTTAGTGGGTAAGCAATGAATATGAGAGTTATATTTTTTTTAGATAGAGTCAGTTTAAGAAAAAAGAAACCTTTTTGTTACTTTACTATACGTTTGTCAGATCAAAACTTGAATATGCCTCATTCGTTTGGGACCCATTATTTAAAAAGGAAATCGAAAAATGGTGAAACTCCAAAATAAATTCTTAAGGTATTTAGTATATAAATTAGATGGCATTTATCCAAAATTCACCTCGGGTGACATCTTGCGCAACATGCTGAGTGTCCCGCTCCTTGAAAAAAGAAGACAGATGCACCAGTTAACATTCCTTTCGAAACTTGTCAAAGAATAAACAGACTCCTCCGCACTCCTTGCAAAAATAAACTTTTATGTTCCATACTCAAAATTAAGACCCAGAAATGATCTCTTCCAAATTTTATGCAGTAGAATCAGGATTATGAAAAACTAAATATGCTGACCAAGGCAGTAATTTATTTTATTAAAAAACATAAACTAACGTAACGTTTCAACCTTCTAGCAAGGTCTCCTTCAGACTCTGTATCAAGTACAAAAGTAACCAGATACAACAAGAAGGGTAATATATATACACAAACATTACTCCCTCCAGACTATTTAGAAAATGAGTGAAGGACTAAATATAGGTTCCAGTCTAAGCCCAGCATTGGCTGAATTGGTTATGAATGAATGGGAAAAGAAAGTGATAGAAAAGAGAGGTGACAAAATGATTCTGTTTTGCAGATATGTGGACGACTGTTTTGGCATATGGAAGGGAACGAAGAGGCAGCTTGACATTTTTGCCAAAGAAATTCAAGATGAAGAAAGAGGGATATTATTGGAACTTGAAATAGAAGAAGAAGACAAGTTAAGCTATCTAGATATATTGATGAAAAGGAAAAGAGGACAAGAAATTGAAACCGCTTGGCATCAGAAGAAGTGTGCAGCAGGGGTATTCTGCCACAAAAGAAGTGATGTAAGTGAGGTGACAAAAATAAATTTTATAAAGAATATGGAGGACAGAATCAAGAAAATATGCATGAAAGAATGTGAAAAAGAAGGCAAAATAAATAGCCTATGGAAACAGCTGGAAAAGAATGGCTATGAGAAGCAGGATAGACTGGACATAAACAGAAGAATTAAGAAAACGGGCAGGGGAGAATTGGAAGAGAAAGAAAAAGAGGAGAGAAGGTTTGGAATAAGGAGTATGGGGAAGACCACAGAAAAGATATGCAAAGTGCTTAGGAAAGCAGGAATTAAAACTTACAGGAAGGGAGGAAGAAGCATCTTAGGAATAGCGAGGAATGCTAACAAGAAAAAGGAAAACAGAGAAGAGGAAGAAGAAGGGATTATCTACGAAGTAAAATGTAAAGAATGTCAGAGTGTGTACATAGGAGAAACGAAAAAAAGGCTGAAAGACAGGTTGAAACAACATAGGGATGATGTACGACTTAAGAGAGAGAGAAATGCAATATTTAAACACACGAGAGAAACAGGACATGACATAGAGTGGGATGAGGCTAAGCAGATAGGAAGGAAGAAGAAAATGCTAGTGAGAAAATGGAAGGAAGCCAAGGAAATAGAGAAGAAAGGCGAAGAAGACACAATGAACTGGAATGGGGGACTGAAGTTAAACAAAGAATGGAAGAAGATGTTGGAAAGAGTGGAAAGGACAAGAGAAAAAGAGGAGAGGAGAAGGAAGAAAAATGAAGGGAAAAGAGCGTGAGATTAAAAAGTCCAACCACATTCTATATGGAAGTGTTTAGCCTTTTAGGTGAAAGTAAAGTTGGAAAGTGAAAGTCATCTGCTAGAAAGTTCCTAACAACTTTCTAAATAGTCTGGAGGGAGTAATGTTTGTGTATATATATTACCCTTCTTGTTGTATCTGGTTACTTTTGTACTTGATACAGAGTCTGAAGAAGACCTTGCTAGAAGGTTGAAACGTTACGTTAGTTTATGTTTTTTAATAAAATAAATTACTGCCTTGGTCAGCATATTTAGTTTTTCATAATCATGGAAACAAGGCTTAATGGAGTTAGAATCAGGATGGCTGAAACGGATCCCTTGAGGAGGATGTGAGTGTTGTACAATACAGTCTCTAATAATGCCCCTGGCATTGATCTACTGTATTTAGACCTAAAAGCAAACATATTATGTGAACCCTGTATAATAGCATTGTAACCACATATGTTTCATACTTTATGATATTCCACCCTTGTATTATATATTCATTTTTATAGTTTCTTTTCTCATTATCTTTATTTTCTCTTTCCAATTCTTTATTACTTTTGTTTTGTCAACATGTATGTAAACTTAAAATAATCATAAAAACAGACAAATATAAAATTACATTGAAATTATTTTTCAATCACTGGACTATTGCAATAATGTAGCATATTGTAGCTTCCTCAGACCAATATCATTAAATTAATTTCTGCTCATTTTTGTTGACATATTTCTTTCTGATCGAAAATTTATATTATTGAGTATACCCTTGGTTATTGTATTATTAAATTGATTGTTTTTATGATGTTGGTTTTAAAAAAAACTGTACTGAGGAAAATAATTATGCATTGTAACTGACCCATAGAAGTCAGATCAGCAGGGAAAGGTGCAGAAGAATGTCAACTTATCAGCAAAACATTTTTTATAAGTGCACACACCAAATATTTATACATGCAAAGTATGTAATTTAGTCAATAAGTGCTAGTTCCAACATTAGTGACTTTTGTGAGTGTATCTTCACCAATTTCATCATATCATCACTCATCCTCATCGTTGCAATTAGCCAATCAGATTAATGAATTGAAGTGATAGCCAAACAGAGACAGAAAGTTGCAGGTGATTCCTCTGTTTCATCTTATTCACAATCATGGCAGAAAATGCAGTTACGTGGTGGAAAAACAAACAAGAAATGTCACTGGTGTTTCATGAAAATTTGGATATTCAGTTTTCATTCTTATGCAGAATATTGAATTACTACTCAAAGAATTAAAAGGACTTTCCCATCCTTTGTCTGATGATACTTCAATAAGTTGAAGGGTTTCTTTGTAGGTTCAACAAAAGGGTTCACAATCCACATATTTTTCCTCAGGATCCCTAAGTTCAGGATAATACTTTTCAAACAAGAACATCATCATCTTCAAATGAGCTGCAATAACAGGGTTGCTACGATTTTTTCATTATGAAATTCCCTGACATTTCCAAGTTTCCCAGTCCAAACATGTAATTTTTCAAGACATGCTTATCATCCTGCCTTTTGCTTTTGAACCTTGTGCTTTTTAATTAAATATATAATCCGTTAATTATTATGAATATTCACTTTCAGCAACTTTTCTTTTAGCAAATTTCATTCTACACAGACAAGAACACGTGAAGATTCGAATAGTAAAATGTAAAATTCAAATCTGCATCAAATGTATTGGGTGCAGTGGCAGCGATTGGTTCCACAATTCGGGGCAAGGTGCCAAAACTGGATGGGGGGGCAGGGGCAGTGCCAGAAAATTTTGACCTGGTGGGCAGTAGCGAAATATTGATAAATTAGTGTGGGCAGATATAAAATGTATGATTTTCAGGGACACGTATTCTCTCGCCCTATCCTGCATTCCTTTGTATTTGTTTCGCCTTTTCTCTTTGTTGTTGAAAGTCTTATTTATTTTTCCCACCATTTTCCTCCACTTGTATTACCCCCCCCCTTTCTCTCTCTCTCTCTCCCTCTTGCACTTTCACACACATACATGAGCACGCACGGGTAATCCGTTCACCAAATCTTCTGATGAAATTTCTCTCTATCCACTCCAATCTAGGAAAGAGTAGGAAGTGACTCCATGTCGTCATCTGTTGTAAAGTCGCTTGGCTATGGATTCCTATCTTCCCTGTGTCAATCTTGATATAACCTTCCTTATTACTCTCCTTGCCCATGACTGTACTTCGGTTTGTAAGTGGACATTTTGTCCTATCCCTTTCAATTAAGAAGGAATTTAACATAGACTATACTTACGTAGCTGATGGAAGTAGATTAGATTAATTGATTTGTTTTATTTCACTTCGGTTTTCTTCCACTTTTGGTTAATTGGGAAGATGAGGATGAATTGTGATCAGATGAAATAGATGAAAGGACAGTCACAAACACACATCAGTAGATCACAAAACAAGGTCCACAGTGGATTAAACCGGATGCAAGTACAGATGCCAGAGCCTCGTTAGTCTGCAAAATACAGTCCAGAGTGTAACATGGAAGAAAGGTTTACATTTAGGTGACAGATTAGAGTATTGTATGTGTGAAACTAGCGCCGTCCCTTGGAGAGGAACAAGGCCTAATGCTTCATGGAGTGAAGCAACCTAGCAGCAAAACCATTTGAAATGTAATTTTAGCGTTTTACATTTGGAAAGCAAGTTATGCCAAAATTCGACATTTACAGTCGCTAAAGTTTCAACTTTCCGACTTTATTTGCTACTACGGAAGTGCTTTCCTAAACGAAGTAACTTGTTTTTTCATGCGATACAATGTCGTATGCCCTATCTATACGTTAAACATTGAAGAATGATTACAGAAAGTATGATAAGCCCTGACAATAGTGAACAAATACTTTTTTGTCCATAATTCAAATCAATAATTTTGAATAGGCTATACAGTTTTATTAATATTATTAGTTTAACTAATTGAGGCTTAAGAAATTATTTTTACTTGGCTCATAGAAGTGTTTCAAACTGATATGTGTAGCCGCCTACATGAATCTTCGTATTTAATTAATGCCTGTTAGAAAAGTTTTTAAAGTACATTTGTTCATTCTGCATTAACCTTTCCTGGCATAAAAACGTGATTTTTCACAAAGAATAAAACTAAAAATTGCAAAAATAAAGGAATATGTGCAAAATGAACACTGAAAAATCGATTTCATCACATGCTTAATAATCGTGACCTGACTGATGCAGGAAAAAGAAATGCTCTATGTGGTTCAATAGAAATATGCCTAGAGATTGAGAAAACAATCTTAACTTCCTTAAACATTTGTTTAAGTAAGTTAGGTAAAAAAAAAGAATTGATCATTGTAGCTATAGATTGTCCAGCGAAAAGAATAGACTGTTGCTTCAAATGGGCTTTTACTTTCCCTACATCCTCCCTCTTTTTAAATATTGTTTTCACTACTGAGCGCAAAGGTGAACACACTTGCTTTTCTTTCGAATGTGAAACGCTATTCTGGAACTGGTTAAGCTTTCAGACCAGCAAAAGTTCCTTCCAGCAGCGCGTGTTTTTAATTTTGTTTTTGCAGGGGCACGTGAACGGAGGGGAACGGCGAGCCCAGCGTTGTCGACTGCTTTCCACCCCACCCCCTCAGCCAGTACTGCGGTAGACAAAATTTCTCGGAAGGAGAGGGTGACTGACCGTTGGTTTCGACGAGGAATGACTGTGGCGGATCTGTGCGTTGTGTTGTGTTGTGATGTAAAAAAACCGTTGGTTTTAATACTGAAATATGAGCGAAAGTAGTGTAAAGAAGAGAAGGCGTGGTGAGGTTCTCAAAAGTAAAGAAAGGCAAATAGTAATGAATATTTTTGTTTATTTAAAACAGAAAAATCCGGATCGCAGTGTAAGTTGGTTAGCCATCGAGACGGCGAAAGCAACTGGAGTTTCTCGGGCTACTGTGTATAAAATTCGGAGCGAGGTTTCTCAAGGTCCTCTTGAAACACCAGGTAAGAAACGACCCAGGAAAAGATCGCCAATTACAAGTAGAAATGTAAAATATAATGATTTTGTCAGAAGTGCTGTGCGACGTAAAGTTCACGAATTCTTTTTTAAAAACAAACCCCCAACACTTAATTCTGTTCTTGTTGCTGTTAATTCTGACTCCACATTACCGAATTTTAAAAGATCAACGTTTCATGTCTATCTCAAAGAACTTGGCTTTTCGTATGAGAAAAGGGGCAACAAATCCATGTTAATGGAAAGAGAAGATTTAATTTCTCTTCGCCATAAATATTTAAGAGAGATTAGGAAGTTTGGGCGTGAAAATAGAAATATTGTTTACACTGATGAATCCTGGGTAAACACCGGAACCTCAGTCAATTATGAATGGAAAGACAAGACAATTACAACTGCAAAACAAGCGTTTCTGGCAGGTCTTTCCACTGGTTTAAAAAATCCAACATCTCGCGGAGCGCGATACGCTTTAGTGCATGCGGGTAACGAACGCGGTTTTCTGCAAAACGCTCAACTTGTGTTTCAGTGCAAAAAGAATACAGCAGATGCCCATGATGAAATGGATGGAGAAACGTATGAGATGTATTTTCGGGAACAGTTGCTCGCCAATCTCTCTCCGGGATCTGTTATTGTTGTTGACAATGCCTCTTATCGTAGCCGCAAGCAAGAGCCAATGCCGACAACCTCGTGGAAGAAGAATGATTTAAGAGAATGGTTGAAATCTCATGGCATTCGTTATGATGACGACATGTTACGGAGAGATCTTCTGGAACTTACAAATATTCATAAAATTAAGTACGATAAGTATAAGATCGATGAAATGGCAAAACACATGGGGCATACGGTGCTTCGTTTGCCCCATATCATTGCGAACTGAACCCGATTGAACTTGTGTGGTCACAGGTTAAGCATTATGTGCGGTGTAACAACACTACATTCAAAACTAAAGACATTGAAAATTTAATCACTGAATCATTTAAGACAGTAACAGTTGAAAACTGGCAAAATTACGTAAAACATGTCATGGACATAGAGAAGGAAATGTGGAATGCAGATGAATTGCAGGATGACGTTGATCAGATAATAATACACTTGGGTGATGATTCCAGCGAGAGTGATGATCTGACAGAAGAAAATGATTCTGGTGATGATTCTGCAATGGAAGGAATTAACCCCCTGGAGTGACATGTGAGAGAAAAGTAAGTTCATTAAGAATTATTCTTTCAGTTTATGTAATTTTGTGAATTTGTTTCTTGCTTTTAATAATAGCTCACCGTGAACTTATTTCTTCAATTTGTACGTACCCGCGATTCAAGCGCCATGCACGTTTGTTTGGTCTTGTACTTTCACTGCCAGCAGGTCCGTTACTCGCCCCTGCGGCAAGCGGCAACGCTGTTCTCATATACCCAACAGTCTATTCTTTTCGCTGGACAACCAATACCGTATGTGGCAATTCTTCTCCTGTCCACACTTTACCTTCATACAAATGGAGTTTCTCTTCTTCATAACGCTTTGAAATTCTTGGAAACAGTTTCAGTTACTGACAATTGCCACACGAGCGAAATGCTAGGTGAAAGAAGCCTAGTCATAAATGGAAGTTCTTTTGCATACCATTTGTTTGTTTGGTTTTTCTAGATATTCTTCCTGTATGTTTTGTACTCCCACCTCGGAAAAAGTGCACTTTGCACTTTGGCTGTATATAGATATTGTAATACATACTTGTAGTCACAGAAGTGTTAACTCGATCACAAGTCTTATGCTTCAAGTTTTAAATATGAAATATAATTAATTATAAATAATAGGTATTATCCCTCGCCATATTTTGTTACGATTTTTGCTATCTTATTTGGTAAACTAATGTAAATCCAAAGGCAGCAAAATTTCGTACAGGATGATATTGTGAGCTTTCTCGTATTGACAATATTCGTAAGAAAATTATGCATGGAGTCAAGACAAGAATACATTTTTATTGAAGCATTCGTATTTTTCTAAATACTTATTAATACTTCTTGAATATTTTTGGGTGGGCAGAGGAATTTTTGGGTGGGTGCTTGCAGATAAGGTTCAGCATAGTACGGGAGCAAAAGTAGCAAAACGTGGAGAGGGTAACTGCCTCCCACGCTGCCACTGATTGGGTGCTACAATGACGTGCATCTAGCCTTCAGGCTAAGGTAACAAAGGTACATTATTTCACCTTAATAGATCTCTACAATATAAAAACAACAACCCTGGTGCCCACCCAGCGTCGAATCACATGGGTACCTGGGGGAAACCCTGGGGGGTAAAGGCGGTCAGGGGCGTGGTGCCGATCACATCACCCCCACTTACGACCGGATCAAGAAAGTGTGGAGCGTTACCCCCACACCCCCTATACGTCTTCATGGCGTGGTGCTAAGCACAGGGGAACACTTTACTTTTACTTTACTTTACAGAAAAAGTTCATAAACCATACACAAATTTTCATTTTCTTGCAGATTTATAGTGTTGTAGAAAATGCTGCTTTTTTGCTTACATTTATAAGTACACAGCATCTGGAGAAATTTTTGTTGCATGTAGGAATTCTATAGGAAATGTCAACAAGACTAAGATCTATAAAATAATAGACAATAACCTCATCTTCACCAACCTTTCCGATAATTATGATCATATTGTCAATGTACTTGAGTTATCAATCAGATATCTGGACTGCAAGTTTTACTTTGATATTCTTTCTAATATCTAGTATTATAAAAGTGAAAATTTATTACAGAAATTTGAAGGAACCATAATTTTGCACGGGACTGAGAATCATAAGAAAGAAAGAAACAAGTTTCTAAACTGAATCTATTTTAGGAGTGGAATCACAAGAACCAAATCTAGCAGTGGAAGTGAAATGCTTGTTCATTTTGCAATTCCTCTTGCAGACTCCAAAATGCACATAAATTTCAGACGATCTGCAACATTCCTCGACATTTCCTTGATAAGCCAAATTCTCTGACATTTCTTTGTTTCGAGGTTTTCCAGACGTGTATCAACCCTGAATAATATTTGAAAGTGAATTCTGTGAACAGAAATTGTCTGCTTTCATAATATAATGTGAGTACTACTGAAGCATTTCATTGTTTCCTTCTGCACTCATATGAAGCTAGACTCATATGAATGACTCAATCTTTAGATTCTGAAAATTCCCAATCATTCATAAATCTTCAAAAAATAAGTGGCTTGGTCACTGATATTTGCAACACAGATGTTATTTAAGCATTTTGAGTCTGAGCTTTTTGACATAATCACGAATATTATTCTCTTCAGTATATTTTCAGTATAAAATATTTATTCATGAAAAATGCTTAGAAAATTAAGATAACACATTTCAGAACCTCTTGCAGCATGGTATACGTGATGCTGTGGCCCAGCAATTGATAAACACTGCTCTAAAACACAGTTTTAGCAACAAGTTTTACTTGAGGTACTTACCCATTTATTCACCACCTTTACTGTTGGTTAACATATTTATTCTTTTGAGATGTTACATATTGGAAGTACTTTATGAGAATTGTAAAACACCTCACTCCATGATGATAGCCAGATTGATTATATAATTTTTTATGAAAGAATCCTTTCTTTCAAACTGACAGAAACCACTGAATACCATCATTCTCTTCAGCTTCTATTTGTTATTATTTATATCACTAATGTTCTGATTGCATTTCAATAACAAACAATGTCATCATTACTGTGAAAATACATTTTTACTTTTTGGTATTCATAACTCAAAAGAAATGCTACTCAAACATTTAACTATGGTTTATTTTTTTTTACTTGTATTTGATGTGAAGGTATTATATGAGTGCAAAAACCTTAGTACAATATTAAAAAATGAAGGATGTCAAAGTTAAAATTATTATGACTACATGTGGATATGTTCACAGATGTTATACACTGTAAATTCTATTGTAATTTGTTTATTGCTCATTTATGTAATCTGAAATAGCATAATAAATCATTCCAGTTTTTTATGACTATGACTGCACATGATTGTAAACTAGCACAAGTATATTTAATGCATGAAATCATTGCTACTCCTTAGGTACTCATTGGAAAACTGGCTTAAACAAAAGCTACTAGCAAACATAGCAACTTCACACACTAAAATATATTTTTAATAACAACAAAAACAATGTTTCCTAAACCATGGAAGAAATTATGTTATTATTTACCTACTAAAATAATTTAATCAGCCTTATGAAAAGTTAATTTGTAAAAGTGTAGAAGTGTTGTAAGCATTTTGTGCTGGTTAGGTCTTATGAAAATAAACGACATACTATGTATTCCTTCTCTTCGTGTAACAACATGGAATTTACTGATCACTTCATTCAGTATATATCATATAACAATTTTTTTTGTCAATATCTCACGGAGTATAATAAACAGTAACATGTATGATTATATACACAGAATAATGGCGGTTGTTATGAGTACTAGTTCACCATTGTGTTACTGACTATCCCAAACATGTCTGTATACATTGTTACCTTATTTTTTTAATATTTCCATTTAAAAAAAGCAGGGCACCTTTGGCACAAGCATACACTCTTAAATTTACAAGAAAATTGTTTCTGTATACACATTCCTCTTGAAAGGATAATACGGGTATTCTTTAGTACTATTTATTATAACGTTTTTTGCTGGCAATTAAAATAGTGAAAAGCTACATACCATCCATCCTAAGCTATATTTATTGTTGGATTGAAACAATGCCATGCTCTTAATCATGCATTTCGAAACATCACAGTATCTCTTTTAACATTCACAACAATGTTAGCAGTTGCCTGTACCCAATTGTAAAAATTAAAGCTGCATTTCCTACAGTCCAATATCATGTACATACCTTATGTTACATGTGTTTATTGCACTTGACATGCTTCTTTACATGTCACTTACATGACAAGTATTTATTATTCGATTAACAGCTAAATAACAACTGTTTGCAAGGTATAGAATGGAACACAGTGAAAAAATTGAACAACACACCTTTCTATTCCTCATTCCTCATGAACTTGAATGCCCTCTTATTGCTTTAAGATTTGAATGACAGAATTTCCTTGCAAGAATTGACCTGAAATGTTTCGTACTCTTCCATTCAGATACAAGTATTTCATGTGTGGGGGTAGCAGTACTCAAGTTCATTATTCCCGCAAAATGACCTTAGCATTATATTCATTTTATGGATCCCAGGACATGTACCATAATCGTGTACATCCAGTACATAATCTCAGATGTCTGTATCTACCTAGATGACCAGACCCAACTGTCTTCGTGGATTTACAAAAAACTTATAACATTTAGACCAGCTGTTTCTTAAAATGAACGTACTCAACCACCCTTTCCACGCTCCAACTATTTACACACATACCTTCCTTTACTTTTTTGCCCCTGTGATGGAGTTTCATTGGCACATGGTGAAAGTTTACACTAATAACATTAATTAATTACGAATGTTAAGACTGCAGTTTGTTATTGGAGACTTTTTTTAAATGATTCTGTGCTACTAGTACTGCATGCATTTTGCTTCACTGTATGGGTGATGTGTTTCTTATACACCATTGTTCTGTATCAACAACTTTGCATATTGATGAGTTTATTACATAATAATGGTTTATTACATTTAATGATTGGTGCAGCATAAAAAATACACTATAAAGTTTCACAAAGTAACTTTTAACTGGTTCCTTTCTTTAAAAAAATTAATGTTGAGTAAATATTGCAATGAATAAAATCAATTTTGACAGAATTCTAATTCCAATGCATTAACTAACAAAAAATCAACAAATCTGAACAATAATTAGAGCAGCCTTAACACTTTTCTAGTTCTACAATTGAGAATAAGAAAAATATCTAATCCATTGACTGAAATCAAGTTTCGTATATGCCTTCACTGAGATTGCACTTTATATGTACTAAACGAAAGCTTCAACTGTCACAAGGGCAATACAATAACTGAATCGCAACATAAATACTTTCAATAAGGTTCACACATTTATATTATATGAAACAAAGAAAAGAAATGGTGACCACAACACACTTATGCTTACTAAAGCTTCTACTAGAATTTTGGTAAGTAACTTCCTATTTTGCCATTCTGAATGTTTCAGATGACTATCTCAAAAAGTTTGAGCAAGTCTCTAATAGTAGAAAAAAATGCAACAGGAACTACCTATTTATCCACATTTGTAAATAAATAGATGCAAACAACCAGTCTTGACTTGCGCCATTTTCCCCCTAGCAAACAGTTACATCCAAGTTAAACTTGTTGGAATAAAAAAATAAATAATACCAATATAACTTACTTTCTTTCGCACGCTTGCCACCATGCACACATCCTCTCATTCTCACACACTTTCTCACTCTCACCAGTGTTTTCTCAAGTCACTGTGCAGCTTTTCCTTTAGTTTTTTTGAAAATTACATAAGATATTAATTATGACAATCATTATTTAATTTTTCTGTCATGTACTCAGTACAAATACAATGCCATACTAACCACCGACACAACCATACCAAAATATGCCTACCCAGTTCCCAAGGGTAGAACTTTCATGGTTCTGTTCAGAACCACCTACGATATAACCAGTAGGGGAATCACCCTATACAAGTATGACCCCTATCACGCACACATTCTTTTCAGCTATCTCTATATATTCCATTAAATTATAAACTATTTATATGGCACAGCAATAAGCTTACTATAGCATTGTATATTTTCTCTTTTTATCACAGGTATGAAAAATAAAATCCAATTTTATTTTTGGAAAAATAAATCAGAAAACAATGCTACTCCAAATACGGATGAAACAATAATTTGCAGTAAAATTATAGTATCTTCATCTAACAGCAGAAACACACTGTTTTCCTCTTAATCATGCAACAACTAGAGTAACTGGTGGGATATTGAGGAAAACAGATTCAATATGAAAGTTTACCACCTGTAAACCATTAAATGTTACTACAGTAACTAAATTAACTTCCAGCTGACTGCAAAATAAACACAATTTTTGCACTAAATGTTATTCAAGCAGCAGATCTCAATAAACTGAAAGACATTATGCACTTAAAAAAAACACATCTTCTATAACGCTAGTCTTCTCCACTATTTCAAAAAATCACAGACCTTCTTCACTAAGTTCATGTCATAATAGGAAGAATTAATTGAAATTTCATTCACATTTCTGCACAGACGTTTCCATGTGTGCAAATATTTTCACTTACATGACACTTATCATTAGCATCCTTGTTAGGCAGATTGCAATAAGAAAGCTGAAGAAAACAAAAGAATAGCATAACAGCACTAATGAACAATGTGTTAAAAATTCTTCCTAAAACATTATCAAAATTGTCACCATGAATGCTTTCAGTTAACGCATCCAATGATTTAATTATGTTTTGTTTTTTTCAACCTCACCATTCACAGGATTGAGTTGACGCACCTTGCCTTTCATTTTCTTTTCCTGCGCAATGTTTGTTTACATTTTCCTCAGTTGAAAGAAATTATTTTATTCGCACTGCATGTGCTTTGCAGTAAGCTCACTACATTCATTTAATACTTGATCTTATCCATTGAGAAGTACTCGATACACAGTGAAAACACTGCTTACAACCATAACAGCCCAAGATGTCTCCAGCATAACTCCTCCACTTGGTTTGTCCGCAACGTCTCCAGGGAATGAGCGTTCCTGACCATCCAAATCAAAATCGTTGCCACCATGAGGTTTGTGTGTTTTCCCTGAGGAGGAAAGAAAATGCAAATTTAATGAATTTTCTTGTTAGTTAGTTTGTTTGTTTGAATTGGGGACATTCCAGAATTACGTGTGTAACATTTTACACACAAAATTGAATGTTGCAGCCATAAGATTGGATTAAAATATTCACAATGAACTGATTTCATAGAATTATGAAGTACTTTAGAGTGTCTGCTAACAAATTTTAAAAACTTGAGTATGATGGCATAGGCTGAATGCATGAAAAACAGTAACAATAGTGTGTTACGTGTGTGACTTTAAAAATGTAGCAAATTTTGACTTCATGTGTCTGTGCAGCACGTAGGCTGCAGCTGCTAGTGAATTTTATTAGTGAAATGCGCAAATTATATACATTCACAAACATCTAAATCTTAATGCAATTAAAAACTATAATAATTTCCATGATAATTCATTTTGTTATTAACATGGAGTAGATCCACTTTTCGTGGAATGTCCCATTGTTGATTTAAGTCCACTTTATGGAAAAAAAAATGCTACTCAAACTGTAGGACTGGACCTACAGTTTAAAGTGAGATCCGAACTTCTGTGACATGTACCTCCACCAGGTATTGAACTCGGGACAGCCTTGATTACAAGGTAATGCCATTACCACTACATGAGGTTCTATTGAATTATCTTGTAAGGTGTTTGTCAGTAGCATAAGAAGGATAAGAAATTCATTCACGGGGACAGCAATTAACACAATTGATCATTTCAATTGCAAATATGGTTGTAATAAAACTCCACACACCCTCCAACACATTTTCCACAATTTGAATACTAGCCTTATGCTGTACATGATCCTTATTTCTTGACACACACACACAGAGAAAATGAGTAAGGTGGGAAGAGGGATCAACATTTCATTTAAAAAGAGTGGCTCCAAATTTCAAACCAGATTGTAAAAATATATTTTTGTCAAAAATGAGTTAGGAGCCTGACAAGTCAGACACACCTGGCCTTACTTTCTACTGAACATGAACATCAAAGAAAATTAATTTTCGTGTAATCGATAAATTTGCTGGCAGTAACGTGAGTCCAGTGCAGAAACAGCTAATCTGTTTTAAGCCAGACTAAATAACAAATTTAATACCTAGACAAAACTTTAGATTTTCCAAGGGAATTTTTTCAATTATACAGCCAAAAAATTTTCACTTGTTTTGAGAAAACTTGTTGTAAATTTGCCAAGCTCTGATGATTTAGCATACAATCTTAATTATTGTACTTTTTAGTTTCATACATACGTATTTAAACATTTACATCAGAGACTTTTATCAATTAATGCCACATTGTATTAAATGAGCTCCTGTTTAGTGACCGAAGAATTTAGCAAGTTTACTGTAAGCATTTCGCTCACTTAAAATACTTATTTGTGTCATCTGAAAATTTATATTGTAGTGTATTTGTCTAGGCAAGAGAGAGGGCTCAGAATATTTTGTAGTGGGTAGCCCCACCCTTGCTTCATCAGTGGTGACATCTCTCCAATATATTAACGGCAACTTAAAATTAAATATCAAACCAATAGGTACATCATTATATTGTCTATGGAAATGAAAGTTTCAGAATTAAAATAGGGCTAACTGTGTTCATTAGGGGCACATACCGAGAGAATGAGACTTTTAAATGACAATTGAAGAATTGTTAAGTGCTCAAAATGAGTGTAATGTTACGTTCAAAGCAACATTAAATTGATAAGCGAGATATGTAAGAAAGATTTTGGACATTTCCAGATCTCGTTTCTGCTACCCCTCTTTGGAATGCAGTATTAGCCACTGTATATAAATGTTACGGAGTTATGACGATAAAACCTTAGAATGTTTACAAAGTATTTCATTTCAGCTGTTATATATAATTTCTCATTTCATCAAGTTTTTCACATTCATTAAAAATATTATTTGACTCTCACTTACTTCCAGCAATTCAAGAATTCCCAATCAGTATATGTTTCATCATAACATGCAGTGTTAAATTTCAAAATATTTTGGAACTTACCACTATTAGGTCCATCTTCTGGGGGATCACCTGACCCTGATCCCCCTTCCTCCCAGCTCTTGTCATCATCTTCACTCCAGTGCTCAGAGTAAGGTGTCTGTCCACTGCCCGAGCCTTCGTCCATCATGAAGGATTCTGACTGCACAATTGGAGTCAGCTGACTAAGTACAACCTTTGTGAAGGGAAAAAAAGGGAAAACCTCATCAAACAATAGTTACAAAAATTTAAAACAAATATCACACTTTCTTTTAGAAACTAAATCTGTGTCAAGGCAAATTGACTCTATGGCAAAAATTATATTTCACCACAATTAATTTCAACTAGCATTAATGGCAATTGCTCTCATTATCCTAAATTCCTAGGCATATGGACAGTGTGGGTAAAACTTTTGCCTCGGAGGGGGGGGGGGTCCAGGTCTAAACAGGAAATGCATATACAGGGTGGGCCAAAAGTCGCGAAGGGGTTATAACTGTGAATAACTTTTTTATTGATCATTAGTTTCCAATGAGATTTCACAGACTTGAAGACCAAGGATGGGCGATTGTTTACACTTATGTGTGGAGTATAATCTCAGGTAGGTGTCCGAATCAGGGACGGCGACAGGGGTGGGCACGGGTGGGCAAGCGCCCACCCAAAAATTCCTGTGCCCACCCGATTGCCCACCCAATCAAATTCAATAAGTACATATACTTGGGGATATATGAATGATTAAATATTTAAGTGTAACCTGGTGTTCATAACATGTATATTTTACTTGTGAATATTATCTATGCCGGAAATGTTCACATATTATCAACCCATAAAGAGCCACTTTTGTCATTGTTGAAACAAAAACTGTGATCAAATTAATACTTCCATGTTTAAAAGCAGCTAGTAGGATTAGAAGGCTCAAAATTATGCAGGGTATCATCAAGATTAAATCAGAATTGAGGGTGAACTTGAGGGCTGCAGCTCCGGGCCTCCACTACGTATATATATTCCGGCCTGGCTATGGTTAAAATAATCTCCAAATAAACAAATCTAAACATCATCTTAGCGTTACTTCCACCAGCAACACAATAAATTATTTCGACTTTTTAATTAATATTAGAATAATTTAATCAAGAAGACTTAGTTAGATGGGCAGGCCACGTGACACGAATGGCGGAGGAAAGAATAGTTTACAGGATTCTTGTTGGGAAACCTGATGGTAAAGGACCAGTAGGAAGGCTAAGACGAGGATGGAGGGATAACGTTGAGCTGGACCTAAAATAAATCGGTAAGGATGGGAAAGATTGTATTGATCTTGCCCAGGTTATGGACAGATGGAAGGCTTGTGTTGCTGCAGCCATAAACCTTCGGGTTTAAAAATGCTATAGAGCAGGCATGTCCAACGCGTCGATCGCGATTGACCGGTCGATCTCGGGGCGTTTGTTGGTCGATCGCAGTTATCTATTGTAATTATACGAATATACTTTATTTGAATTCAACTTCTATAATGTATAATGGCTGAGTAGGTACAGATTTTTGCAAAGATAAACGATTAATAGTAGTTCACTGCCTGTTGTGACAATAAAAAGTAGATCACTGCTTGATTCAAGTTGGACATGTCTGCTATAGAGTATAATATAATTTTAATTAGCTCTGCATTGAAATTCCAGAATTGTCCCTTTTTTTCATTACAATTTTTATATACCTGTCATCTTCAAATATCAATATGGCATACGAAATATCAACTTTATATTTGTTCTACTAATAAGAAGGAATCACAACAATCACTACAATACCGAAGTGAATAAATTTTAATAAATCAGTTATATATGGAAAAAGCTACAGAATTATTCTATTGCTAATGAGTGGCTTATCCTATTTAGAAATCCTCGTTCCACAGATAAATTTTGTCACATGAATCAGCCGAAAATGTCAACAGAATCTGTAGATGCAGCTGAAGTAAAGAAAAAAAGTTATGTCACGAAGTATATAGAAGACGATTTTGTTAGTTTGTTTCTAAGCCCACTTTTATGCTCAGATAGGCTAATCGGGACTAAACCTACAGTTTAACGTGTAGTCCGAACCCGTGTGCACCCCATCAGAGGAGGGGGAATCGAACACAGGACCTCTTCATTATAATGCGACAGCATTATGCCATTGGGGGGAAAAATATACAGGAAGAACTCGCACAAAACGTGGCATTTTAACACCACAGAAGATGCGTCTATTTTAAGAGGGTGATTGCCTGAGACAAATATTTGAGACTTTCGGAAAACAACGTCATTATTCACGGAATTAGCTGCCTTGATCCACTAATGAAACGCTGTGCAATTGAAACTACCACCTCAACTTTCTAAGAGCTCGAAACTCGATTTTTGGAAGAGTAAGTTGTGGTTGATTTGTTTAATTTAAAGTCATATTTCTGCTAATTTTGATAATGACAACGATAAGGTTCAATGGTGATTAGATGAAAGTAACGAAGGGGCGAAAACAAACACATGCTGACACTCAAAATACAAACCCTCATAAATTATTACTTTGACAGTGGTTCCAAGCACCAGGGACTCGTTGCCCTGAAATAATAAAGTTTCCAGGGTATGCTGCACAGGATAGAGGTTGACATTCTAGTGTGTTCGAAGTGGCCACCCCATACAACCCAATGAAAAATAGATGAAGTATTACTGGTACGATGATCAACTTCGATGAATTCCTTGTGTCCTAAATCATTTTGTTACCTCAAAAAATATGTTCATGTAACCATACGTGTATTGCTTCTCCCGCATTATTAATATGACAGTTCTTCAGAAAACGAAGAGCAACTTAGCTAATAATCTCTTAAATTCTGAACAGATTTCTCAATCTTACTTGTTTATTGCTTATGACGAGTGATATTTTGTCAAAATAGCTTTTCATTAGCCTACTGATACTTAATGGACAATGAACAAATATTTTTTTCCGTATGTGTTTTAAATCATTCCTAATAAGACGTTCATTTTAATCCAAACATTCAGTGGCGGCGATTAGGTGGAGCGGGAAGTGGGGAATGCAGTTACCCAGCCACATTTTGCCACTTTTTGCCCCCGCACTATGGCCTCTTTATGCTAAGCCTTTTCTACCAAGAAAACGTATATTCAGGGGTGCCCACAGGGGGTATTATGGCGCAGGCTGCGCCATCGAGATTCTTTGGGGAATTTTTTCCCTTCAAATATTGTAAAATCGAAGATTTATATATTTTTCCAAAATACAGGTAAAAATTTTACACCTTAAATTCACCATATTTAATCCATTAGATGAAGAAAAGAAAGCGTTTAAGGTCATTATTGAAGGTGCGAGGGGGGGGATAAATATCCAACTCTTATATATTAGGCCTTAATTGACACGTGGGTTCTAGGGGGAATTCTGAATTAAACGTTGGCGGGGACAGTATTCAACTGTAAGTCTTAGATTATGGCGGGTATTTTAGTTAGAGGGGCATTGAGCATTAAGGTATCCAATTCTTGTGTATTACTATTGTCTTAGAATGTTGCAGAAATTCTGGTGTGGAGACTGAGAATTAATTTTTTGTTGGAGGCAATATCCAGTATTCAATATCAACAGTAAGTCTAAAATTGGCATGGACATTTTTGTGGTAGGCTTGAGTATTAAATTTACAGGGGGAGATAGGAAGCTCTTGATAAAGTGTTAAATCTTAGATTGTCAAGGGATTTCTGTAGTGAAGAGAGAGTTTGAACATTAAATTTTGGAGACTGTATTTAGCGATATGGTATCCACACGTTTTCGACCCCGAACGTGCCTAAGAAAGCATTGACACCCCGTTAAATTAATATTCTTGAAAGCCTCCAAATAAATGGATGTAAAAATGTTCTTGCTTGCTTCGCTCGCAATAATGTGTTTGTTACAACAATGCGTGTTTGGCGCTTTACTGAGGTGGATGTGAATTGTTATGCTATAGCTGCATTACAAGACATGAGCGATCTTCTCCATATTCATTAGTAACATCACTTCTTAAAATATAGTGCTTAGTGTTGGTATACTGCTTATTTTAAAGCAGGTGCATCATTTGTAACAAAAAGCTAAGGAAAAAGTTACTTTCGGTGTAGGGATTACGATATAGTTTCAGGGCGCAAATTATATGATTGGGGGGGGGGATGACATGGACGTGATTTTTGTGGGGATGCGCCATTGGCCGTGGGGGGGATGGGCACCCCTGCGTATATTGTCCTTGCCCCTCAAATGTTGGCAACCAATCGCTGCTACTACAAACATTCAGATAGATTTGTCAGTTGTACAAACCTTGTAAGCTAAGAAAAGTGACCCCCAAGGAGTAGGAAAACTCTTTCAGTCAAAAACTTATACGATGACAATATATTATGCTCAGGAACATGCATTTAAATTACGAGAAACTTCACGATTGTCTACCATCGCACTTTCTATCATTGTCGCCGAATACATAAAATCAAGTATGTGCCTTGTATTTGCAACACAGGCTTAAACCTAATTCACATTTATTTCACTGTATTAACATGTATGAAAGAATGTGATTAGAATGTATGGCTGGGGTATGGCTGCGCATGGGTAAACACTTCCTTGAAAAAATTGTGTCCATCAGAGACAAAACGAAAGGAAATGGAACAAGATGCGAGAATAGATTAGAAAAGAATAAAGAGAAAAACAAAGAAAGGGAAAAGAAGTAAGAGAGAGGGAGATACATACGTCTTACGTACACATACATGGTCTTACATTTATACTGCCCACCCTAATCTATCACTATGGAGCTTCTGCCCACCCGGTCGAAAATGTCTGGCGCCGACCCTGGTCCGAATGCCCGTATTTCTGCACGAATATTGTCCTTGAGCTGTTGTAATGTTGTGGTTTGTTCACATACACTTTGTCCTTCAGAAAGCCCCAAAGAAAATAATCAGGCGGAGTGAGGTCAGGCGAACGGGAGGGCCAGTTGATGTCAGTGTTTCTCGAGATGATGCGATGGCCGAAAATGGTCCTCAGAAGTCCAATTGAGGCACGTGCCGTGTGTGCTGTGGCCCCATCTTGTTGAAACCACATCTCAGGCATGTTCTCCACTGCAGGATGCACAATAGTGTTAATCATGTTTCGATATCGATCCCCATTCACCGTTACTGCATTGGCTTCATCATCTTCAAAGAAGTACCGTGTAAACAATCTCCCATCCTTGGTCTTCAAGTCTGTGAAATCTGATTGGAAACTAATGATCAATAAGAAAGTTATTCATAGTTATAACCCCTTCGTGACTTTTGGCCCACCCTGTATTAAAGAAAACTATAACAAAATAGTAACCTTATAAATAAAATTACAAATAGTTTTTCTCAATGTTGACACTCTATTCCAAGTTACTTATTTTTCAAGAATTGTTACTGTATTGGTCCATTTCCTTATTCTACAAAAAATAAATATTTCTATACAACCAATATTAAATTTATGGTATTAAGTCACTAAGATCGGTTCACCAATTCCATCTTCTTGTGCAAGATTCCAATGCGAGAATGACAAAATTAGAATCTTTGCAATCACACAGATTGATCTCATCTAATAGAATTGGTATTGATTAGTATTCTAAATTTACTGCTATACATATAGTGCTGGAGCATTCCCTTGTCACTGGTGGGACATACAGCCTACATTTCTTATATTAAAGTAACTATTCTACTGATAGTTAAGCAACATTTTTCTTACAGTTTCTGTGCAATGAAATTTGAAACTTAACACTGTTCATTAAAAATAACCACCCTTAAAATACTTTTCCAGATTTGTAGCTATAAGCAAACATTTTGTGGCATGGGTGGGACAGACGAAACACTGCCTCTACACTTAATAAGAAATTTATTTTAATTTCTGTGAATTGTCAAATGATGAAAAATAATTTATTTAAGAGAAAGCAAGACGGTAATTGACCTTTGAATATTCTAGTGGAGTTGAGGGAGAAATGTAACAGTTAAAGGAGGAATCAATTGTTTTTTGGTGTCACGGGTGGGATATAATAGAAAACACAAGTAAATCAAATAGTTTAAACAAACAAATAATATGTAAGTACCTTATACTTTCAAACTTAATTATGTACAGTGCATTCAATTTAAAATTGAACCCACCGGAAAAGCATCATGAGAGTAACTATTAATTTTCTTTTTCCGTTTCCCTAACTTCCTTGCCTCTTCGTTCCACACCAAGCTACATGACTAGGCAGCCATCGGGTTACCATTACAAACAAATAAATGCATTCCGTTACGTATTCGTCAATGGGCAGAGTGAGGTACAATTTTAAATTGAACGTGCTGTATAATACTTGAATTTTTACCCAAAAGACAAATTTAGTTTTGTTCACTCACAAGATAAGTTACAGCATTGCATTTATTTTTAAAAATTGAGGTTCAGGGGCACTTTCATATGAATGCCCCTGCTACTTTTATCCAAAAATAACAGATACTTAAAATACTGTTGAGTATTTCTTGGTACTATCGTCGGTTTTGCAATCATCAGATGTATTGACAGATAGTGATGATATCTGAAACCCAAAACATTTCACTTCATGAAGAAGCTATCTAATGGGATAGAAATTTCACTATTATTTATGAAGGTGATAAAATCAGGGATTAAAATAGAAATTTTAGCTTTCCTGGCATCGTGATTCGAACAAGTGTTCTGGGGTTACCAGCCATGTTAAATTGGCGCTAGCTTCCAACATTTTGAGTGTACACATTGCTCTCATTATCAGGGAATGTGGATTAACAATTCTCACATTCCCTGATGATGAGAACAATGTATGCGCTCGAAATGTTGGAAGCTAACGCTGATTTAACCTGGCTGGTAACCAGGGATAAGAAGTTACCTCTATTCTATAGTCAGGGATAATTTCACTTTACTTCAATCAAGACTAGTCCAACATCAAAATTGAATCTAAACCACTACATATTTTTAAGTGGTGTCTTGTAAAACATTTAATAGGTCTATGTCAGAAGGTAGTTGTGGATATGTATTATTATTATTATTTAAAAAATCACCAATGTTGCTGCATAGAACACATGAAAATTGAAAAAAAGAGTTTATGGGCTTCAAAGCTTATCAGATTGACATTTTAAAAACTACAGAATTAAGCTACTATAATATGTTAAGGCATTCAAAATCTATTACAAATAGGCAAAACTTCACAAATTTAGTAATTTATAATCCAGTGAATTTTCTATATTCTCGCACAAGTTTACATAAAGCCATGATATTTCAATTAAAATAGTATACTTACAGATGTAGTGTTAGGGAGCACCGAACCTCACAAAATGACAGTAGATTTTAGTTTATAAATTTACTTTATTTAACAATAATCTGTTATGTGTTAATCTTTAAAAAATGTAGCACATAACTCCTTTTTTGTATAACAAGATAATTATATTTTGGCATACATTTGAGATGAAACTATGTTGAAAACCTCCATGGTGGAGTGGTTACCACAGTGCACTACAATGTCACTCATCCTCATATTTGCGTTTAGCCAAAAGTGGCAGAAAAACAAAATAAAATAAATTAATTAATCAACGAAACTTTGCTGCCATACTGCATTTGTTTTCTTCAAGTTCATCTTCCTGGAGATCAACTGAGGGATCTATTATTCAGTCTTACATGTTAACTTTGTGCAACTAGTGTATGATGATGAACATAATAATAATAAATATCATGTTGACAACAGTGACACCATGTTGTGGAGCTTAACATATTTACTACTGGTATTTTATGTCATTGTGGTGGAGTTTGAAAAGTGCCCCAGTATCATTTATTTTATGAATATACAACTCAAAAACATTCCTTTGATATGCAACCTGTGCTCTCTAGAAGTCAATAATTCTACAGAAAACTAAAAGTAAGAGCATATTGTGTGTAGAATCTGAAGAGTACCTGTCTCATGTGCCTTAACTTGTCACTAAGCTGGGCAATTTTGATGTCTTGAGTTTTCTGAAATCTATATTCTGGGTTATACTTCTGGGCGCTTAATCCGGTTCCAGCAATAGTTTTAGTATACCTGTGAAGGAAAAAAGGAAGTTTTAGAAAACTACACATCAATGACCAAAACATATGTAAATAGAACTATGTTAATTTGCAAGTAATTTCTATTCATGGCATGACATTATTTGGTAATTCCATTTCATGACATCACTTCAACTCCATGGTGCTACAGCCTCTATACAGATTTAATAGCAAAATAAAAAGCAACACATGCCACTTGTAGCGTGTAAATGAAGCAATCAATTGCAATCTTTCCCAATGTAGATGTTTGATTCCTGTTTCCTCATCTGTATTTCACTTAGGAATTGTGTCCACATGTAGGGACCACTCTGTATATGTTGTGATACAGGACATGCTAATTTATGTCAACAATACAATGAGCATTGCAGGATTTTTGTAGAGAGAGATTAAATGCACTTAAATAATGTAAAGTTTCAGAAAAACCTTGATATCATCCACTATTAAAACTATGAAGCATGCATGTAATGTCAGAAAAATGACTTTCTATCTAATTTAAAACCCTAGAGGGAAAAGTTGGCGACAATAGAGTAAATATGATGGTGTGTACACACTGCACTGAATTGTGGTAGTTGGGCAAAAGTTGAGTTGGAATAACAATGTACATGTGATGGAGAGATGGTGGAATTATGTGGTTAATGGTTAAAAAAATAACTAAGTATAGGAATCCACAATGTGCTTCCACCAGAAATGGAAATGGAACCCAGGACTCCTTGCTTAAACAGTAATAGCAGTTAAATTAATCGAGGCTGCTATATTATTTCATACACTATGCTTTCTTTTTAATATATGCAGAAGACAGTGGCGTGCCCAGGACAGGGTTTTCGAGAATTCATGAAATAAAAGAGCTCTTTTGACTCAACTTTGTCGTGTTGGTCCGTTGGTAGTGCATGCGCAGTGAATGCTTTTCTACAGACTAGATGGGACCGTGTCGCTTGTAGCTTCAGTGGGAAATCCCCGTGTCGCTTCGATGTGAAAGCTTCCTAAAGGAACAAAGCGACAACGCCATATCCTAGTCTGGAGATCGCATTCATTTTGACCCGGAAGGCTATTTTCATCACATGACCTTGAGGAGCTTTGCCTTCGAATCGCAGCGCGTTGATTTATTTATTTATTTATTAGCATCCGTTTTACTTTTACAAAAGTTTGGAGACATGCACATGTAGAATACATCTAAAAAAAATACGGGAATAATATATAATATAAAATACAAGAGATAAAATAAATGCATGCTCAATGTTATTTACTTGAGAGACAATTTGGCTAAAATTTGGTTTCCATACACATTTATAGTGAGCATCAAATAGTCACCTATATTTACACTAAGCACTCCGCCACGGAGGTTGGCGGATGTGTGCTTGTCCTGTCACCTGTTTCGTCAGTTATTCATTCATCTCATCGTCGCGATTAACCTGGAAAACTTGAAAAGTAGCGTGAAAGAAACAAACAGAACTAGAATATCCGTATACTCAGACGCCTCAACCGTAGCAGGAGTGGAAACGCACGTCAAAAGCAATCCATATTACGATTCTTATGAACGTAAGGAAAAGGCACACTGCAGGTGTTGAGGGGATACAGATAATGAACTCTGTATGGAGCGTGAACGCGTGTGCTCGTACATTTTTAGAATGGAAAGAAAGAAATATGTCATCGAGTGTATTCGAACGCCTCCCTGGCTTCCGTCCCACTGGTCGTCCTTCGCACCAGAAGCGAGGGGAAGCGCGCATGGCAGTCTGGGGGACTTCTTGCGTTTCACTTCGCTAGATATGGATTAAGCGGTGAATCAATCCTTTCTTCACGCCGTGTCTTATCAGATGTTGCACCTAGTGTCGGATCTACAAGCCGCAAAACCCCGCAGTGTGGGGGGCCCGGAGACAAGTAAGCCTTTAGGGGGCCCTCAGCCATTGGCATAGTATAGGGTACACGTATGTAAAAAAATAACGTAGTTACTCAAGGGTACAGAGACGAGTAAAGCCGTTCATATAGCACCGTGCCGTGAAGGCACATTTAGGGTATGTGGGGGTAGGGCTCCACATACTTTCGATGTCAGATATCTTGGAGGTGTGATCAGCACCACGCTCGGGCTGCCTTTACCCGCACTGCGTACCATTTGATTTGGAGCTGCTTTATACGGGGACGAAGCCAAAAAATCCAATCTTAGACCACCCACCCCGATCTTTCGCATGGCAGTCTGACTAGAATCATCTCAGGCTAGAATTTCACGAGAAAGACAGTGGTGAAGGTTTCTTCAACCTATCTTTAATCAGGAAAATTTTATAGCTACATGATTGTAACAAACGTATCATTTTCCAGGTGTGAGAAAACAGTGACATATATGTATATATCACATCACAACGGACGACGGTGCAATAATTACATACACTGAATACATGCACGTGTAGAATTGTAAACATACTAGAACATGAAATATTGTTATGAAAATGAGTACACCGTATTGTAATTATAATTCTGATCCTATCATTTTGTTTATAAAGTTTGAATGGCAATGAGAAATCTACGGTCTGGTTTCAATATGACACATTCTATTTAATGGCAAGATTAATTGAATGTTTATTGCTGGTTTCAGACATAGTTACATAAGGTGATCGTTTCATTTTAGATGTCAAACGGGTATTCCTTTTAGAAGAAAAGGTGGTCGGCGTTATCTCATAAGTTTCTAATGACTTATTGTTAGTCAGTCCTGATCGCCCAGTGGAGCGGAGGCAAGGCGAAGCGACCGGCGCTGCAGAAACTCGTTTGAGAAAACTAGATTGAATGAAGTGAATGCTCGCCCACTGAGACAAGTGTGGCAAAAATTTTCCTCTGGAGTCGTAAAAGATCGCTTCGCTTTTCTATTCGATGAGGAAAAGCGAATTTTGCCAATCTCATGCACTCACGGTCTACTCTATATTTTCACCTGGTGCTCCTGTTCCTGTGCAAACAGGAACTACACATTCTTAAGAGAGACGCATCTTCTGTAGCGTTTCAAAAACAAAGAAGTTACTGTAGAAATAAAAAAGCAGTATAATTTTGAAAAATTTCAGGAAGGGCCCGAAGCCTGGCTGGTTACTCCATTGCATATTTCTCCAAAATGTTCTTAATTTTTTTTCTCTATGATGTGCTTTTCTGAAGAATGTGCCAAATTTTAATTTTTGAGATGAAAGCATTTTAATATTCAATACCCCGGGGGGAAAAAGCTTTACATTTGTGTAAATGCTGTCATTGGTAAAATATGTACCTACGTTATGACTGTTTATTAGGCCATATAAGCTAGCATGCGAATGTATCAACAAACAGTAGTCAGAAGCTATGCACTACGCGAGAAAGTCAAAATTTGCACATTCATGGTTTTGGCTATGTGTGTCGTGTCCTGGAAAAAGAGGACGTCAAATCAGCCTGTATTTATACCCGATTTTCATCACGTACAACTTTCAAATGTTGACAACATTTTGCAGCTTTGACGGGGTATGCAACAGGGTGCAATAAAATGTGCAATGCGTCAACCGAAACGAGGGGAAACATTTCTCACGTATGTAAAACTCCCAGCAGAACCATCAAACAGGTACAAACAAGGCCCGCAACGCAGCTACGTGATAAACATGGTGTTATAAGCATTCCAACAACGATCCTTTCGAAAATTTACCTGGCAACATTCGTACTCGCTGTGCACATCCCTCCCGCCTTTCTGAAAATTAGCCCTTGTGCTTATGAGGC
Organism: Lepisma saccharinum; assembly: GCF_977018435.1. Taxonomy (NCBI): domain Eukaryota; kingdom Metazoa; phylum Arthropoda; class Insecta; order Zygentoma; family Lepismatidae; genus Lepisma; species Lepisma saccharinum. Next base: position 44,561,887 of record NC_139254.1, read on the forward strand.
GGAAAACGACGCAATTACAACAACTTTATTCTCAAAGCGTGTGGGGAAACAAAACGCTTTTGCCAATTACTACGAAGTCCAATTACATCGAAAGCGCACAAAGGTTTCTTTCACGGATGCTCCGCCACAAGCCTTTAGAGACTTGCTGCGCACCATCATGTAGACTACTGCTCTTGTTGCCAGATCAGAGCCAGAATAGCAATCTCCTGCAGAATCTTTTACGCATTGCATGTAAGTACTGGTATATGTGTGTGTGTGTGAAGAGGTAAGATACAATATGTTCATGCATATAATACGCTTGTTTCAGTAGAAGGCTGGCTGTTAATATCATAACATTTTCTTCATATAGAGTTTCGTTGAACTTACTTTAAAACTCTACTTTCATGAAAGAATAAAGCAGTCGTGAAATGTACAGGGAAAGGACGTTGATAATTTCTGTTAAAAAAATGTTCTTTAAAGGTTCAATAGTTCATTACCGTCCATAAATGTAACCAAGAGACGCAATTGGTTTCCTTTGAAAAAAGAAAGTGCGTATTTAGACAATTACTTTACGGAAGTAGGACATACTGATTGCATGAATGTGAACATAAAAATAATAAAAAAAATGACGGAATATTGTACCAAATTTCAGGATATTTATAGATCGGTGAAATTAACAATAAACCAACACACCGAATATTGGACGATACCGATTAATCTTTTCCTGCCCTAACACAATGCAACGCACTCTCAAGACAACGGATAGCAACAGTGAAGACAGTTGCAAGCAGGGCCGGCTCTACCTTACGTGCAACACGTGCATTTGCACAGGGCGGCAAAATGTATAAAAATGGAAGCTGCATTATTTGAAGCAGTTTGGTCTTCTTGGGGCGGAGAAATTTCATTAAATCCATTTTCATATGCAGTATAAAGCAGAAACGGATAAGAAAAGCAAAGAGTAACTGCGAAAGAAAGCGGTTGTCCTCTTACAAAATCAGCTATTATTTATTGTCTTGTCTGTGAAAATGGTAAGCAACGTATACTGTGCGTGTGCGGTGCCAAGTTACAACGCTATCTATTGTTTGATCGCGCGACAGTCCGCCAGTCCTCCGCCCCGGCCCCTGTTATCGAGGGTTGAGTTAAACTGACTTGTCGCATTCGGAAGTCGGAAATAGAGCTGCATTGTTCATTGACGTGTTGATCGCGAAAGGTGGTGATGATAGGTATTGCCGAATCGCGCAAGACGCAATAGTAAGTACGAATATCCGCTGTTTTTGTCGTTGCTGGTTGCACCTCATTATGATCTTGACTGTGTAACGATAGTGCAGTTAGTGTATGTCGTGTGTGAGAACGCGCACGCTTTTGAGTGTGACAATGTATTGAGGCTTAGGGACTTTAACTTTTGTGTTGTGTTATAAAATGAAATTAATGTTGCTAGTAAACCGCTGCAAAACATAATGGACTTACCTACTGCCTTGTTAACTTTGGAAAAAGTTCTCCAGGGTCTTAAAAGCCTAAGAAGTAACGAGCAGTTCCGCAATTTTCTTGTAGATGCTAGAACATTATTAGGTGAGGTAGTTGAAGCTGGTGCCGAGTTGAAAATTTCATTTGTAAGTTCAAGAATGCGTTGGAAACAAACACAGCATGACTATGAGGCAAGGGATGAACCCATTTTGGATCCAGAAACAAAGTTTAAATTGGATTTTTTCTTTTTCATTATTGAT